>NC_084918.1:4271478-4430668 GCF_949316345.1 Pungitius pungitius | reverse complement strand
CCATTGCGTAAATCCTCAAGAGTATCCGGCCTGATGATATAATTGAATTGGGTTGTCCTTTGCTGATCCGCGCGTGTGCCGATGCATTATAGCCATCAACGTTGAGCTACGTTTGAAGGCAGAAACAAAATCTATTGATAACGGTGGCTATTCAGCATTGTCTTAAAAACAGGTATTGAACAAAAGCAGTTTCCCCAGCCAGACTCAGACTCTGTTAAGAGGATAGGATTTGGGGTACAGGGTGTTGGTCCCAATGGCCAGCGGCCCGGCTGTATACGCCAAGAGTCAACATTCTGGGCTTAATGACTGCACTCACCGTTCCTGCGAGCAGGATCAGCATCACTATCGGATACAACAAGTTCTTCTCCCAACCGGACGCCTTCTTTCTTCTCTCTGAGTGGGGAATAAGAGCCAAAATGTCGAGGTCATTGGCCTTGAGAAATATATATGTATAATAATGCTCTTCCTCTTTTATTAGTCACACTTATCATCGCCTTAACCAGTGGAAAAAATAATAATAAATTTAAAGTTTCTGTCTTCCAGCTTCCTTTTGTTCCAACGACTCATCAGTCATCTTTTAAGACACTGCTGACAGCTTGTAGAGCACGTGCCCCACATCTTCTATTATGGACCCAACGATGTGTGTCTTACTGCTCTTTAGTCCTTTCTATATTGACTTTCTTTCTCTATTTCCAACCTTGTTAGTCCTCCTTATTCTCAAAGTGCACCCCCCCTGCCTGCCCGAGAAGTTTGCCAAGTGCACTTTATATGCACCATCCTTCTAAATTAATGACATCACTAAAAGGCTTGCTACAATATAAAGTTTCCATCTTGTCCAATATCCTAAGTGCCTTTGTGCCCCCCCCCCACACACGGCTCCCCAAAAGACTCAGGCTTCATTTATAATATCCTAAAATGGATGGAAAATTATCAAGCGGTTCTGGTCCATGTCCAAATTAAGAAATTAAGGCGGACGGGGAGAAAGCAGCCGCCTGTCAGCAATATGTAAAAAGCTTACTTCTTGGCATGTGTTTCCATGGCAATTCAAGGTCTTCAGAGAAAATATAACAGCCCAGCATTATACAAATACTTACCCAATTTATTCTTCAGATTTCTAATGTTGTCCAGGTCTTTGTTGAGCTGCATAGTAAAGTTTCCTCGAGAAAAAGTATAGGAGGACGATCCTGCAGAAACAGAAACCATTGGAATCAACTTCATTGGTGCATTATCAGATACTAATTTAGTCAATGAACGGATTACACATTCATGTTATGGAGAAAAGTTCTGGGAGTTTTGTTTTGTCTGTCCGACAAAATTACATTTAAGAAAATGCTTACCGAGAAGCGACTCAAAGCAATAAACTGTCATCTTTGCTTTAACAGATATCTTCAGTGTCTGCAGGTAATGTACATGGATTCATGGATCCTTCAACTTTGTCTCTCATCATGCAGTAGTTGACCTCTCTCTATTAAGAAATCCCATCAAAACAATTAACGCTGCTCTGAACACAACCATGTAATCAAAAAGCATTTCCTATGTCAGGAGCTGTCTGCGCGCATGCCGCAACTGGTTCAGCGGGGCTGGAGAAGGCGGCGAGAGGGATTCTCCGAGAAAACCGCAGGGCCCCCTGGGAGCCCGAAGGAAAGAGTATCCGTTTGCACCCACACCACCCCCCCCCCCCCCCCCCCGAGGCGATTGGCGCATCAACGCCAATTAGCTCAGTGTTACACCGTTACTAGCGTGCACAGTAATAAAAAAAAAAAAGAATACCGTCTTTAATCTTTGTTACAAGAGGGGAGGACCCATCGCTTTGATCAAGCCTCTTTCTTCCCCCTCCGTGATCACGCCCTGTCTGGATGGGTTTAAGTAGGCGAAGGACGGGCGTGCGCGTTAGACTGGGGAAAGTTTGAACCCCCCCTCCCCCTCCTCCCCCCGAGCAAATATACTAACAACACAACAGGAAATGTCACGGGCAGTTCAACAGCTGTTTTTCTTCTTTTTTTTTCCTCCAGAGATGAACCGAAAACTCGGCCTCGCGGGGTTATTGGCCTCATCCATCACATTGGTGCATAACACATCCAAAAGGGGGATAACCGCCTGATCAAAAGAGCCGCGGGCGGATCGGAGTGAAGACAAAGAACAACATCGTCGCCTGGAATTTTCGACCGCAGCCTCTTGAATGACATCATTCTAAAAGTTAAATATATCCCTCTCCTTCCTGCTGGCAGCATCAATTAAGAGACTGAGTTACAGCGAGGCAGAGATGCTGAGTGAGGCTTCTGGCAGCCAGGGAGGCCCGGAGTAATTCAACGTATCCTTTCCAACCTTCAGCACAGTCGAAAAATGACGTCATCCGCGCTTATGCTAAACGCCATGCTGAGACAACAGAGGCACCGGCAAGGTCACCGTGCCGCAGAGCATCTGGACAGGCGCTCTGTTGGTCCGCTATCAGCAGATCCGGGTCTTGAGAGGGCAGCGTGGAGAAGTGTGTTTGTGTGTGTGTGTGTGTGTGTCTGTGTGTGTCACACAGTGTGTCCTGCACTGCAGAATATTTGTCTGTGAACGTAAACAGTGAAGAAGCTTCGGCCAATTGCAAAACCTGGTTCCTGGTAAGTGAAGTGTTCTCGGTGCATGCCTCTGAACATTACGCATATTAGGTGCATCGTTACCATGACAAGAAGAACAGATGCACGTGCCCAATCAGCCAATTTGAGCCCGGGAGCCTCTGAACTGTTACGGCTACACTATAAACAATGCCATTACAAATGGGCAATTACATGCTAAAGCGAGGACAACAAAGGCCCGGACGCGTAAATAAACATTGATGCGCCGACTGATGTGGCTCAACAGTCCACATCTGCAAACACAAAAACCGGGCCAGGGGATCCGTTAGGAGGGGCTGGAGTTGCGGGGCGGACACAGGTGAAGCAAGACAACACAACACTGCTCGCCTCTGGAGTGTGTCCCCGTGAACTGTTGGTGAACTGTGGTCGCTCGCGGCAGATCAAAGGGACACACCGGTCTGGCCTTCGCTTTTGCACCCGTGTGTGTGTGTGTGTGTGTGTGTGTGTGTGTGTGTGTGTGTGTGTGTGTGTGTGTGTGTGTGTGTGTGTGTGTGAGAGAGCGTGAACGCGGAGCATTTGCATCTCCGTGCAGCATGAGAAAAAAACCCCCCAAAAAAACGTCGACATTCTTCTTTGTGGCCACATTTTTGGGGTTTTTTTTGGTTTGCCCTCACAGAGACTTGTTGAGTTCAAACGGTGTTGGAGGTGATAAGGAACAGATTACAATTATTCAGTTAGTTCAAAGCGCGGCGGCGTGGAATACGCTCGAGGGAAGCATACGCATTGGTGGCTGTCTATGGGGTCGGCCCGGCGTGGCATTCGAAAACACGCCTTATCAGGCATGGATCTCCCTTACCTCCATGGTTTGAAAGGACGCTCGTCCTCTTCATTTACTCGCATCCGTACACTTGGTTGCATGCCTGAGTTCATATTAAAGTAGCTTTTGGAACTCGGCCCAAATGCTTCCTGGGTCGGACGTGAAAAGGAAATGCAGGCTAAAAAAATAATCTGCACCATCCTTTAACTCTTTAAACTATCCCTTTGTTCCCGAGAGCCGCACACGGCTCCCGGGTCTCCTTTCAGGAGCCACCGAAAAGCCTCTTTTATGTCCAAAGAAGGTCCTTGTAAAAGACTTCATTTCCATCCTATTACCGGGGCCACCATTCTAGTCCTAAAAGAGGCAATCATTTCACCAGTGTCTCAAATGGATTCTTAAAAACTTCCTTAACATAAAATATGGTCCTTTCCATGTGGCTGCTTTGCCCTTCAGCAGAAGTTATGTCAGTTATGCCGCTGTAGCCTTTTTATATGATTTTTTTTTCCCTCCCCCCCCCCCCCCAGTGTCTGTTCATGTCCGTCTGCGTGTGGCTGAATTTTCAATGCTAATTGATTCCAGTGTGGCGCGCTCCATCACACCCAATAGGGCAGTCAAGCCCTGCCCTCCCCTCCAATGTGCCAACACGTCTCCCACAGACATACCGTTTAATCTCCTCTGAAGGGCCTCCTCCTGCAAATGGATGCAGTAAATCTGCTCATCCAGGTCCTCCAGGATCTGAAGGCAGGGAGCAGAGGAGGAAGAAATGAAATGGGTTATAATTAGGCCCAGAGTGGGGCTGGAGAGATGGCAGATGGGAGGATGAGTTGGTGATGTATTTGTAGTCCTGTTAACGGCCGACTCAAACGGACAGTAACCTCAAGTCGGAGACCTTCCGGTTCAACTCGGTATTCTTTCAGGCCTGCGGTGCATTTCTACAGAAAAAAAACGCGTTGACAGAACAAACAAAGATGCAGATTCCTTACTGTTGGCTTCACCAGCAACTGGCCCATGATGGTGAACATCCTCGACAATCCCACAGGAGTGCACACTACACAAGACAGATAAACAGCACGGTCAGAGTGCGTGTTTAACCAGGATGAGGTGAAGAAATTAAGGAATATTAAATTGATGGATCAGCAATTAGATTGTTGGCAGTGTGTATAACAATGAATGAGGTGGCTTACTGAGTAAAAGCAGTCCTCCCATCAGAGATATACAGGAGTAGAGGTATGGTAGGTAAAACTCCCAAAGGTCTACAGAAAGGAATGAAAATCATCATTTAAGGACATCTACAAACTGTTTACCTTTATATTTGTGAAGGGATTAAACAAACAAGATATCATGTGTTAATTTGTGTGCTTCATAGGCAAAAAAATTGAACTTTGGAGAATTCCAGTATTTATGCTCAGCTAAGCTAAGCTAACCAACTGGCGGCTCAAGCTTCATATTTGATTGCATATGAGCACGAGAGCCCAACCCTGGCAACATGAGACTGTTATCAACCTCGTCGAAGGAGAAATAATGTCCAAACTGTTGGTACCGTAGAGCGACTCCATACTGGCCGCGTCGTTGTCGATGAGCGCCGACGCCACCCACACGATGCCCAGGATGAGCAAAGCCAGCAGGAAGAGCATCACAAAGGTCTCCAGGATACGCGCCTTAATGCCCTGACAGAAGAGAAGAAAAAAAAAAATAGGGAAATAAAACAGATTTTTATTTCAACGTACAATAAAAACACATTAAGCCTGGAGGTGGGATTACCAACATTTTAATTGATAATTAAAAAAACGCAAAACGGGATTCCTTTTTACGAGACATTTCCGACAGAAACGCTCCCACGGATTCCTGCTTAAAACAGTCCTGTGACACACACACACACACACACACATTGTGGTCTGCAAAGTGGGTCTAACAGGGGCTGGAGGTGAAATAAAAAAATAGATTGAGGGGGGGGGGGGGGGGTGTGGTAAGGAGCATGAAGCCTGGCCGGGGTCGGCTACTGTCTGCGATCAAGAGCAGGCCCCCCATCTGGGCGCGATTAGGCGCTCTCCCTCAGACGCCGCGGCCGCGTCCCGGGACCCGCGCAGACCAGAGGCTTTTGGGGTAATTTGGGTTTTCCGGGTCACAAACTGCTGAGTGGTTAATAAAGTCCTCCTCTACCTGTTCACACACAATCCCCCCCCCCCCCCCCCCCTCACCTCCCTCCCTTCCCCTGCAGGAGAGCCGAGCTGTCTGTGCCTGTGAGATGGAGCGGCGTCCTCCTGCACATGTCGGGTAGGCTGCCAGGCTCTGGATAACAAGGGCTATCGGCTTAAATTGGGCACATATGAGCAATTTGTTACCAGCTAACATAATGGCTCTGCGGTTGCTGTTCAGTATTTGCCAACAGGTACATGAAGAGGAGGTGGGCAGGCGGGGGGGCGGTCTCTCTTTGAAAGTATCCCCTGTTAATCAAGTCGCTTTAGAGAATGCAAATGGTTTCAATTCTGTAGATTAAATCAGACATGACTTGCTTTTCTTTTCTCTTTTTTTTTTTGTTTTTTTTTGTTGCATAGCACAGTTCAAGATGTTAACCGAGCCACCTGTCCTCTGGCGTTTACATCGCACGGTTTGATAGCTTGAAATACGGTCTCTTCTAACTCACTCCTGAGCTCTCATCTCTTTTACAAGCGCCGGGCCTCACAAACGGCAGCGCTAATGGGTCAAGAGACGGATTTTGGTAAATTTATTGTCCACACATTGCCACTGACCCCCTCACGTCCAGACTTTGGATGGTGATGTAGGGATTTAAGCCCATTCCCGAACCCGCCGTAGCATCCTTTAGCTTTCACTGAGCACTCGTCCTCAGTGAGTGAGTGTAGAATTTTCTAGCACAACGGGGAGGAACAGGGTGGAACAGGGTCTGGAGTGCCCCAGTGTGGCCAAGGCAGACACTGCAGCCACGTAAGGAGGGTGTATTCAGGCCTTCATGGAGTCTTCAATCCGCAGAAACAAATATTTATTTATTTTCTGTTGTGCTGTGGCGGAGGGGGGGAGGTGAGCGAGGTGAGAGAGCAATGCTTTCAGGGACTTCAGCCCACGTCCCACACGCGCTCCCTCTCTCAAGGATGCATCGGGACGCGCGTCCGCTCAAGCGCACCAGTCCACCTTAACAGGCTGCCCACGCCGAAAGGTGTATTCCCCTTAGATAGGCCTCTCAATCATTTATAGGACTCAAATCATTACCCATTCAGATCATTTAGGGCAGAGGCAGATGCTTGTCACCTCCCTTACTATCACCCCCTCCCCCCCCCCCGGCTCCTGCCATCGCTGGAGGAGCCGTCCGCTGTGTCAGACGCGATTTGACAGCTCAGGAGGAAAGAGGACGCCGAACTCATTGGTCCAGATTGGTGTCATTGATTCGTGCACGTGCGTGACATTGCACGTCGACAGAGCCTCACTTGTCCTTTGCAAGCGGCGCAAATGAAATCCCTTGTTCCTCATCAGATGGGAAATAAAAGGCAATTTTGTGCTTTGAGAAAGGATGGTATGAAAATAGAAAAATGGAGCTAGGCCATCGATCAAAGATGATCAACTGTCAACCGGTGAGGGAAGAGACAGAAAAACCTGTGCCTCGGCATCCAGAGCGCCCGCTGAAAGTTTCTATTCTTGCCATTCTAAATGTGTAACTACGCCTAAATATAGCAGCCCTGAAATATTCAGCATCCCCTGATCCTCACACCGACATCGGGCGCGCGGCTGCTTAACGGGCAGCTGTGCTCAAACAAGAACGGAGAGACTTCCAAGAAATGCGTGTAGTGGCCAGAGATTACAACAAAAAAAGAAATGAAAAAGCGCTCCATGTGAACGAAACATGCACGAATCCACGCACGTGACCAACGGGGTAAATAAAACAGGAACTAAAGCACAACCCTTTTCACCTCTGCTCCTAAAAACGCCCGCCGTGCAAAATAAGAGAGTGTGGCGACGCTGCTAAGGGGAAGACGCGGGGTTGAGTTGGACACTGGGGAGGGAGGCTGGAGGGGTGGGGTGGGGTGGGAAGTTGGGACGAGTTAGGTGGCGCGGGAGCTTCCCGAGTTTGCCGCCATCAATCCTCGGGGGGGGGGGCGGGTCAGCAGGCGGTGGCAGAGATCATCCCGCAGACCATCCTTCTGCTCACTGTCGGAACCCAGAGTGTAATGCGGGACGGAGGGGGCAGGGACCGCCCTCTCTCTCTCTCTCTCTCTCTCTCTCTCTCTCTCTCTCTCTCTCCCTCCCTCTCTCTCTCTCTCTGCTGCGTGCCAGATGCCCGGAGACCTTATTAGTGTGTCCTTCACAACCGGCCCGGGCCGCAGCGCAGTGACTGTGTCAAAGACAGAAAGCAGAGGAGAGGGACTCTGCCCCGTAAAGCTGCACTACGAACTTCTGAGGACTTCTTAATAAGACGACTTAATAAAGCACCAATGACACGAGCGCATGGGAAATGATCGGCGTCACGTCGTATTGTTCAAACCGGGGGGGGGGGGGTGGACGCTGTTGTAAATGTTCATGATTTTCGGGATGTGAGTTAAAACTCCCGTTTCCCTGCTGCTTCACCAGATGAGTCACAGAAGAGAGGAATTTCAATGAGGGAAGTTGTGTTTGACATCCTTGTTGTGATTAAAAAGGTGTCAGAATGAATAATAGAACTGTACTCTGGCTTTTTTTCTTTATACAAATACACCCAAATCAACATAATACGCTGCACTATACTTCATCACGGACAAAATCTCGCTTTAGAATCACGAAAGGTTCCGAATAGCAGAATCAGTCGAGCTTCAGAACTGATCCCCGAGGTTAGAAAAACTGAGTCACGAGAGGAAAAGGGGGGGGGGGGGGGTGGTTGGCTGGGAAATCCTGAGCAACTGGCTTGTTCTTTTTGAAATTCCCAGCTCGAACTAATATGTTGCCATGGTAACGAACATTGTAACAGGCAGCTTTAGGGAGACATTGTGACCTTAAAGGAAGGTATGTAAACACCACTTTATATTCCCCGACCGGCCCGGCCCGAAGGAAGGCCTGGGAAAAATGTCTGCATGTGCAGGAGATTTGAAATAAATATCCAGGCCCCCATTGTGGAGCTCCAACAAAGAGGAGTATCTTAGTAACACCACGCGGGTTCGCTCGACGAGTCCCCCCCCCCCCCCCCCCCACCCCCCCACACCTCCCCATCTCCCCCCTCCCTCCACAATAAACACACTTCTCATCATTGGCGGGTTAGGGCTTAGGATGAGATTGATGAGGAGTTTCTTTAACTACCAGATGAAACCTGTTGGCCCTTTGCTGGGTCAGTCGGGGGGTCAGACTCGTTCCAACTCGTTTCAGGATCAAACACATTTCAATACTGTGGGTGAGACCAAAAGCCTGCTCCCTGCAAAGCATACTACGCTGAATTGTTCCTTAAAGAAGAACAACAAAAAAATAGACTCATAAAACACACTGGAAATGGTGCATATTTCCCTCATACTGAAGTTTGCAATTAGCGTTTAGTAACTGAGGAAATGAATGTATTTATATTTTTAGCGACAGATGATATCATCAGATCATTAGTGGAAAGATAAATAAAATAAGATGAGACCACACTAGAAATAGACCAGGAATGTTGTCACCGTCAAAACGTTATACCTTGATCCAATTGTTTTTGAGTAAATATAGCTTCAAGATATCTCACTCACCTTTTTTAATTACTAAGCCAACTTAAGCCTCCCGATATATAAATAGAAGCCGAGACAAAATGCTGGTGTGGAAGTCTTTGAGATCATCATTTTAATGCCATCTACTGGCTGTGCAGAAACAACTAGAGCGGACCGAAAAGATGAAATAAAGCCTCCAATTAAACTATTTTACATGCAATTCGCATTGCACACGACACCTCGTCGGAAACCAACTGGACTGACCTACGCGGCGACCTTTCGTGGCCTCGGCGATGCAGCTCCGCGGCAAAGATTTGGGAACCCAGCCGTTAAGTGGGAGACATTTTACAGCAGCAAATAAAGCTGCATCATAACATCTGCCATCAAGAGCCTGTCGCTCTGATTCATCCACCATTTGGACAATTTGTTAAACTATTAATCTCCCGGGGGACCGAGCCTCTAAAGAGGTGAACAGTTTAAAAAAATAAAACGTATATCCACATTTCCATCTTTATTCTGGTGGCGTCTTTTAGTGCATCGTCAAAAGTAAACACAGCCACATGAAAAGGCCGACTGACACCGTTAGTGGTGAAATTCATCATTCACTTCATTTCCGCAGTCAAAAGGAACTCGCGGAGCCGTAACATCGGCACAGGAGGTTAAAACGCCACATAAAACCTTATGACAATGTGGCCAAATGCGCTTTTTGGGGGGAAAGGGATAATATCGGCATTAGAATTCCTCGGATCTGTGGGGAGTTTTTTTTTTTTTTTTTTTGATCCCCTTGCATGATCGACTGTGCAGCTCGGGCTGTTTTATTTATTTCATTTAAGTGTCACCTCCATGACACACGCACAAACAATACGTACCTGCAAGTGCAGCTCAACATTGAACAGCGCTTCCTCTGAGCACATTTATGGAAGAGCAGTAGCAAGGAAACGTGAAAGAGGCCCTCATCCTGCTTCCTACACATCAGCTCCTGCCTTCGACTGGAGGAAAGTCCGACCGAAACAAATTAGTGGGCCGAGGAAGAAAAGATCTGGCCGCGCGCTACAGTACGGACTAATTTTTATGTGCTTTTTCCTGGAGGGACATAAACCAGAGAGGCTTCAAACTGTGACACAGGATAGAGGTGTATTAAAAACTAAATCTCTCTCCCCCTCCATTTGGCAAGCTTCTATTGTGCTGTCATGTTGCTGCGACTTTATGGACTTTTGGAACACGAGCCCCCAGCCTCCTTTTTTTGGGGGGGGGGGGGGGAGGGAGGAGGGGTGTAGTGTGGAGGGGGGGGAGGGGAGGTAATCAATTAAACAAGGAAGTTTGCTGAGCCTTACAACTCGATTATTAGCCTGTCCTTTTGAAGTTTTATTTTGGGGGGCCGTGGAGAAGGGGGCAGGGGGGTGGCAGGGGTGGGGGGTGACAAGGAATCAGGCTCTAAATCAGCGGTGGCCGATGCAGCCGCGTTGAAGCGTTTGCAGCCCCCCGCGGCCTTATTGGAGGGGTTTGTCAGGATGTGGCGCTGGGCGAAGTCCAGGTTCAGACTTTCATGGTTAATGAAGTTTCTGCGGTGGCGGGTTACAGTCAGCGGCGTGACTCAGAGGGTGGGGGGGGGGGGGGGTGAGGACACGGCACCTGCTGCTGCTTTGGCTTCAGGGGACACAGCCACGCATGGGGATACACAAGGTTCTACAGATTATATTATCAAAGTTTCTGATTCTAAAATCTTTGCAGATTGTCTTGTGTATCCCTTCAGTTGGCATTGTCATTAATCACTTTTGATCATTAATTCCCAGGACCAAACATAATTAATAGCGGTTTTCTTTTTTTTTTTTGTTGATGGTCGCTGAATGATGCGGCAAAATGACGCAACAAACTTAAGGCAACACGCACCTTTTTAGAACCTGCGAATCCCTCAGACTCCAGGAAGAAGTAGGCAAAGGGCATCAGGACAAAGAGACACAGGTTGGAGAACAGCGACACCAGGTTCCACAGACCTGCAGAGACACATCGGTCGGTTTATACATCAAATATAAGTATATATATATATATATATATA
Source organism: Pungitius pungitius (assembly GCF_949316345.1). Taxonomy (NCBI): domain Eukaryota; kingdom Metazoa; phylum Chordata; class Actinopteri; order Perciformes; family Gasterosteidae; genus Pungitius; species Pungitius pungitius. Next base: position 4,419,580 of record NC_084918.1, on the reverse strand, counting down.
TACACATATAATCCTGTGTTAATGTCTAATCGTTACAGGCTCAGTGAGGCTACATGAACAGGTTTTCTCATGGTTGTGAGGCGCCAACACTGGTTTTATCTGTCTTTGTGTCCAAGTCATGGACTCTGACGCCCCCTGGTGGCTGTTGCAGAACCCAACATGTTTGGACCAGGTATGTCCAGAATGGGTTGATTTTGAATTAAGAAAGAAACGGGCCTACTCTGTCTATCAGCTGCTGATTGTTACACATTAAAGATGAGCACACAATGAATAATATGTCTTAAAAACACAAATACTAAACTTCCAGCCTCAAAGGGACAGCATATAATTCATATCAATTAACAGTAGTCACAACAACAAAGAGCGTGGTGTAACTTTCTAAAAAAAGACACAAAACAATAGAAAGATGGGACGCTTTCAGCCAACGTCATAGTCAAGCTAATTCAAGTCTATTCTATTAATATATTCTTTGAATCCAGCTTGTGTTTTAAGTGGTGATCTTTGAGTTAAACTGAAAACTTGACAGGGCAACAATGCCTCTTCTTTTTTGTGTTGAATCCAATCTACTATGTTCTATTAAGCCATTTGAAACCTAGAAAAACAAACTGGATTCAAATAAAATGTATTCATTAAATTATGGCACATTACATAGCAGTGTAATTCAGATGAAACTCTGCTTCAAAGCAAAGATAATTGTGATTATACTCAATGCTATTCCAAAAATAGTAGAAAACAGAACATTTTTTCTGATCAAAACAGAAAGGAGCGAGAAAGAATTAAACAAAAAGACAAAAGGAAGAGGACATGAGATCCACTGACCATGAATGAGGGAGCCATTGAGCCACTGAATGTAATAGTTTTTGGGGAAGGAGAGGAGGATCTCGTTACTGATGATGGAGAAAGGCAGCAGGAAGACGGCACCACCAGACACTGCCAGCGTGAAAGTGCACAGGTATAACCTGGGGATGGAACCGAAACACAAAGCAGAAACACACACACACACACACACACACAAGGACGAGTCAAACAAATAGAAACACATGTAGAATCTTTAAGGATGCCACAGGAAGTGAGCTGGTCCCTGGAGGACTCACTGTAGATGACATGTTGTGACGTAAAAGAGGCTATAAATAATGAAGCAAAAGCCAATGTGGAATTAATTCAAATGCTTTCAGTTCAAAAGTGACGGAAATGTTGAATCCATTATAAAAAAAACGGTGCTGGTTTAGTTTGAGTAATCGCTTCAGTGTGTCATTGCGTTTAAATATTTATATACTCAAGAAGCTGATTGACTTTCTGAACATATTTGCTTTCTTTTTTTTACTTTGCTATAAACAAGAAGATATGAACAATAATTCCTGTTCGTCAAAATAAATATCTAGTTAAAAAAAATTAAATACATTGTTCCAAAAAGAAAATTAACTCTGATTTACTCACGATATTCTATTGACAACCGCATCTTCATCTTCGTGGTCATCTATAAAAGGAAACCAAAACACCAGGTGTGAACCTTCTTTACACCACGACCTGCTTCAAACAGCACAAAGAACACTGTGTGTTGAAGGAGAGGTGATACATCTGACATTTAGCTTAGTAAAAGCATGTGTGATTCTCAAGAAATGCCTCTCTTTGTTTCAAAATGAAAGTAATCCATCTCATGTGTTAGTTATGTGTAGGTGCTTCCAACAGTTTTTACAAAACCTTCATAAAAATTGTGAAATATTTGAAATTTCTCCAAAGAAACGGGTATTTACAGCTTAATTTACAGGCATTTTGTTAGCGTTGGATGAAAAAGTCGTGCTTTTATTTTGCGAACCCTGAGAGGATTAAGCTCCCAAACCACTGGTGCAAGGAGAAGAGCGGTCTACGTTCCAAATGAGATGACGATGCCCGCCGTCTCCTCCCCCCGCTGTAGCTCCAGCGTGTCAGAGATGTCACAGAGGAACACCTCAAGCAGCTTTTGTCACTGACCCGGTTCTGTCGGTGTTGTTATGGGACAAATATTGTGCTGGCCTCGCCTCGTCCCTGAGAGCCGTTGTGGGCGGACACGGCTCGCGCCGATAAAAAGCTGCCTGCGTGAGATTACTCTGCAGGGCACGGGTGTGGTGTCTCGTAACACCTAAAGCCTTCTTGGAAGTGGCTTCCTCTCAGTCCCAACCCAACAAAGGGCTGCGTCAGTGAGCAAATACGGCACGCCGAGACCGACGCACACTCACCGCTCTTCTTCTTGTATCTCGTTATGATGAAGTAGGACACAATGTAGAGGACTGCGAACAGGAGGAAGCAGATCTGAAAACGACAACATAAAGAGTCTTGGTCAAGGATCGGATGGTATGTGTAGTTGGTCTTTGTTTGAATGTATGGTCTCAGAACACAGAGTGCTTCCAGATTTGTTTTTACCCATTCTGTAACCCCCCCCCCCCACGTTCTAATAATAACACCCTAAATTATTTGTGCAGTGTGTGTTGTTTTCCAAAAATGACTCTACCTGCGGTTCAGGCCTTTTGAAGGGTGCAAATTCAGGAAAATAAAAGAAGGCCATTGTCATTATTACAGAAATCCTTCATTCTTGACGCGAAGCTCAAATTGACCCTATTTATTTCAGCATAAAGAACAACAGTGAGCGTTACATCACTGTTTTCCATCGCCTGACGTGCTCATGAGGCCAACTGTTTGTGCAAAGTGGTCCAGAAATGACCAATGCGTGGAATGTGTCACCTAACCGCGGCCTCAAAACACACTCTGGATGCTCTTACAGAAGGATCCCATTCCACATGGGCCCCTTCTACCATGACAGTGACCCTAACTAATGTTAGAAGCTCCCACTTCAGCACTTTGCACCCTGTCAACATTGGATTGGAGAACTGCTCACGGCCAGCCGGGACCATGAGATGACTCAGCCGGCCCAGTACGGACAAACCGGCGTAAAGAGAAAATGGGGGGGGGGGGCGCGGGTGCTTCATGACAGAAATGTTTATCTTATCACCTGCGGCCCCCTCTTCAAGTGAAAGACACCAGGTTTAAATACCGGGTACAAAAGGTCTGCTGGGGCCACGCCTCACGTAAAACCCTGTTTTCACCGGGGGGGGGGGGGGAAACACAGAGATGTGTGCAGGGCGCTGATGAACTGGCCTAAATACCAGGTCAGGACTTGTTTAATTAGCCACAACAACACTTTTACAACGTGCTGTCAAAGTGTGCTGGAAGAACTTACTTTACTCGGCCCCCTAAATGGTCAAAATATTTTCTCAGGAAAGTGGTTGTTCAGGTTCAGGAATGTCACAACTTTGCATGTTGTTCAACAGAGTGCACTTATGTTTCCAGCACCACGTGAAAGCCCGTTAATCGTTTTCCATCCCTGTTTGGAGGTGGTAGAGGAAGATGTCATTTGTGACGGAGCCACCAGCTAGTCTCACTTTATTCCGTTTCTCTGTACATTTTTAAAAAGTACGTTAAAAAAAAAACGGATTACCAAAACTCAGGTCTAGCAAGCAAAGTACCATGTTGTCACACAGTCATGTTTATCAACCGTGAAACTTAACCCAGAGTGGCCCGGGCTGGGAAATAAGCACGCACAACAACACACAGAAATCAATCAGACTCGCATTGAGACGGGACAGAGCCCTTACGGCATCGTGCCGACCGCACCTTGCGTCGAGACAAGTGATACGGGATACTGGGAGTCAGATGCAGTGAGATAAGCAGGACGAAGTGTGCCATCTAAAGCTGAGCTGTTCAGCTCGTCTGAAAGGCGAAACCTTTGACAGTTACTATATTTTAAAAGGGAACAGGTAGATTTACTCCAGGTTGAAGGAGCCCCTGCTGTTCTTTCTCACTTAAGTCGTGCAGACGCTCACAGAAAGGGACGATCATCAGCTGGTTTATTGTTATATTTCGAATGCCAGATGCCATAACGGGGAGATTAAGGACACTAAATGTAAAGTTGCAGTGGTTAAACATGTGCCAGACAAGAACATATCTTCTTACTTATAATATTACACAGCAAACTGCCCCATCTGCCAATCACATTATTACAAAAAGGTTTCTTTCCTGAAACACAACGTTTAGTCACTCACATCATCCAACCACGGGACCTCATGAGAACACAAAAGGAGCTTTTACTGAAAAGGCCATTAAATCATGAGATCTTCTGACAGGTCCGCATTCAACTCAAAACTGATGATCGAACCGAACACGTGTAAATATTTGATCAGGGAAACATGAATATTATAATGTAACCGGTTTGTAGCGTATAAATAAAGCCTACAAAAAAAAGGATGTCAGAGTCCTCACTCAGCCTGAATAAGAAAGGACTGGGACATTGTGTCCACGTCTTCCTCCGCGACTCGCAGGTACATCCATAACACGTCTGTCCCAACATCGACACCTCCACTGGCGAAGTTACGACGCTGAAGACAAACCAGTTAACGGTCGCTAACGTGACAGCTAACTTTAATTAGCGCGTTCACTCTCATCGGATGCTCGACTTTGATCCACATGCGGCTTTAAGTGTGACGGACACACGACGCGGACGCGTTGTACGAGAACAAAACGTCGCGTCGTTGTAAAGTGGGAGTGAATCGGCGGCGTCTCACTGACAGGTGAAGCTAACGCTAGCGCCCGTAGGGCAGAGGACGTTGTTAGCCTGCTAGCCTCCGCTAGCCGCTCCGGTGGGCTACTTACGATGTACTCTCGAACTTGGCTGTGGAAATTCTGCTCTCGGATAGAAACATCGTCTTCTTCCATTCTTCATATTGCAAATGCGAAAGAAATAAAAAAGGCTAATGGAGTCACTGCATGTTAGGTTCGTGCAACTGGCGGCGACGGCAACAACTCCGGTGTCTTCTTCCCTCTGCAAGTATTGCGACTGGTTAAGAGACAGTTTACATCGGAGGAAACCGCCTCTGCGTGCTGTAATAAAAAAAAAAGAAGAAAAAAAGAATACGCCCATAAATAAAGTACGTCATCAGTGGGCGCCGGCTCCTAAGTGTGACCTGGAAGCAAATGGTCACGTGTGTTGTGGGCCACATAAACAGGTTTCTTCACAGACATACACGTGCGGTTCGAGGTATTTATGTATTTTAAAATAGAAAGGAATTCCCAGCGGGTGCTTTACGTCTGTAGATTGTTTTTAAACCCTCTGTAGCTCATACCGTTAGCTTGTTAGCTAAGTGGCCGTCGCTATTTTCTAAAAGAAGGGCAACGTGTGTACGTCAGGTTACGTTTGAGAGATGAAGGGGAAATTTAAGCAGAACAGCAAAAAGAAGAAGACGAATGTTGTGTTGCACAAGTACATGGTGGCAGTTGATGAGTTTATAAAAAGCAAAAGTGTCACTGAAGAAGAGGAAAATGACCATGGCTTGAGGTTTGTAAAAAAGAAGAGCAGAAAGGAGCTCCGCAAAGAAAAGCGCAAAAATAAAAAAGTCAGAATGAAATGTTACTATGAGGGTAAAAAAAGTTTACCCATCGATGACGGTGAAAACTCTAAAATAGTAGTTGATGCACCACAGCAGCAGCAGCAGAAGAAGAAAAAGGAGAAAGCAAAGAAAGAAGTGTTAAAGTCCCCGAGTTCTGTTCCAGAGAAACCAGACGGCTCCAAAGCACCATCCAAGAAAAGCAAGAAAATCAGCAAACTTCAACAATCAAGAAAAAGTGCACTCCTGGAGGCAAATGAAGAGGAAGACCGGGAAATAAAGAGATTAGAGCGACGCCTTGGGTTAAACAAGAGAAAAAACAAGAAGACCCTCCCTCAGTCATTCACAGTTGATGGACTCGATTACATCCTCGGCGTGCTGGACTCTGGCTCATCGGCTGTGGGGTTGTATGACGAAGATGATGACGATGATGACATGGAGAAGGCCATGGATAACTTTGAAAAACTCAACGAGAACAACTCTGATCTGTCAGATGAGGACGGAAAACCTGGAGGTGAGATGGAGAGTGAAGGCAGCGATGAAGACATGGGTTCACTCGATGAGGAAGATGAGGTCGATGGGGATGATGATGATGACAATGATGCCGATGCTGATGATGATAAAACTGTTGAGGAGAAGGAAATGGACACTGAGCTGGATGAGAGTAACGCCGCTGACTCCGACAATGAAAAAGATGGTGAAAAAGAGGAAGAAACTGACGCTCAAGACACAACGACATCGGGCTTGAACTCTGAAACTGTGAGTTCACAAACAATTCTTTTTGTTATTTTCAAAGCACTGACTTCTCATTTGCTGCAGAATGGATCTAACTGTAAAATGCTTGTTCTAATGTCCAGGTCAACGCTGCAGCGGGTAAGTACGTGCCGCCTCACTTAAGAGGCGCCGGAGACGAAAAACGCAAAGCTGAGCTGGAAAAGCTGAAGAGGACCGTGAAAGGCTTGATGAACAGGTACCGGTTATTCTACAGCATAGACGTAGCACATGTGTAGGAAAGTCTTAAAAAGGCTGGTTTTGCCCATTTAACCGTCCAAAGCTAGGATACAAAATAAAAAACAGTCACTCCTGATTCCTGATAAATCTTAACCCTTCTTCAGGCTGACTGAGCCCAACATGGCGTCCATCAGTGGCCAGCTGGAGGAGCTGTACATGAGCTCCAGCCGGAAGGACATGAATGACACCCTGACCGAGGTGCTGCTAGCAGCCTGCGTCACTCCGTCCCTGATGCCCGACCGACTCCTGATGGAGCACGTCCTGCTCGTCAGCATCGTCCATCACGCCGTCGGAATAGAGGTGGGAGCACCGCTTACTTTGGTGCTCGGATGGACCCTAATCTAATAGTTTTTACCTTTTGATGGCAAATTTGTTTGGAGACATTTATTTCATGATGACAGTGACCACAGGTGTAGGGTACGATTTTGCATCTCCCTGCCTTAGTGAAAGAAACAGAGAAGAAGCTCATTGATTATTCATTAGAGGAAATTACTGTAGTTAAAGTTAAATCAAAGTACTCACGTATGGTATAATCTCTGTTGAGTTGATTTCCATCTTGTAAATGAACCCAAACATGATCATCGGTAGAATTAATATAAATCCAATTATAACATGAATCATACGTTTCTAATATTTCCCCTTTGATGGTTTTTTCCAGGTTGGAGCTAATTTCCTGGAGTCGGTTGTGCGAAGGTTCGACGAAGTGTACAACAACCCGACCGAAAGCAAAGAATGCGACAACCTGGTCGCTATTGTGGGTCACCTCTATAACTTCCAGGTGGTGCATTCTGTCCTCATCTTTGACATCCTAAAACGATTTGTCGGGTCCTTCACGGAGAAGGACATTGAACTGGTGTTGTTGGTGCTGCGGAATGTCGGCTTCGCTCTGAGGAAGGACGACGCTCTGGCTCTCAAGGAGCTCATCTCCGAGGGCCAGCGCAAGGCCTGCGACCTGGGGTCCAAGTTTCAGGATCAGACCAGGGTAGGTCAAACCGCAGTACCGCTCCCTTTTAATCTACCCTCATCTACATCTCGATTAGGCTGACTGAGAATGGCCCTCGTTCTCGGGAACATCATGCGTTTATGTGCACACGTGCTTTAGGTGCGGTTCATGCTGGAAACCATGTTGGCTTTGAAGAACAACGACATGCGGAAGATCCCCGGCTACGACCCGGAGCCTATGGAGAAACTGAAGAAGCTGCAGAGGACTCTGGTGGGTGTTTTGTTGGAAATATCCTGATTTCAGTTCATTGGTGAAAATTTAAGTTTGGACTCTTAATAAGTAGCGTACATGCCATGGTGTTGACCCTCCTACTGAAGACTGTTATTGTCTTCTTTCAGGATATTGTTATTTAATAGATTCCACCACCAGGTGGCCCTAGAGCCCCTCCTTTACGGACCTAAAGTCCAGAGTATATGGGATGCTTTCATCACAATGACCATTAGTTCAAGCGGTTTTAACGGTTGTCTGCTTTAAGAAAGCTAATTTGGTTTCCTTATTTGGTGTCGTGTAACTGCCGGACTCCCTCCCAAGTGCACTTGTGGCTCTAATCGCGGGTAAATGTGTCACTCAGATCCAGCGGCGGGCCGGAGGCAGCGACATGAAGCTGAGGGTGTCCCTGGACAATCTCCTGGCTGCAGAGCACGTGGGCCGCTGGTGGATCGTCGGCTCCTCGTGGAGCGGCGCGCCCATGAACGCCGAGCAAGGCCACGCGGCCTCGGCAGGCAGTGCTGCTGGAGGGCAGGTGCAGTACCGGAGACGGTGGACACCCGCCGCCTCAACATAAAAATGCCAACACAACTTTATCTAGTGGGTCGAGCAGATGGTTCTGCTGACTTGGGAGGGGAGTGGGGGGGGGGTTTACTGTGCTGCTGACGATCCGACCGGCTAACGGTACGCGACAATTAAGTCACGTTTTCAGCGTTAATTTCATTACTGGTTTGGACATACTAACGCGTTAGATTACTCGTTACTAAAAACGGTGGTCAGATTTCTGGTTGCAGCATTTATATTATCTGCATTAATATATTTGATTTACAAAATGTTTGGTTTAACTCATTTATATTGCAAAGAACTTTTAAAATGAAAGCTAATTGTTTGGTCCCTGAATAGTATTTGTTGGTGTATTGACAACAGTATTTTAATGCGCAAGAAGACAAATGATTTCCATTATTTATTCATTCAAATTGGTGGCTATTAGGTCTGGGTATTTAACCATAAAATGTTAATGTACACCAATTATCAGAGACTGTGTAGTTTCCTAATTATTATTCCTTGCAAATTACGCGTAAACTTATTTTATTACATTTTTCTAGTTTTCCTGTTTGGATAACATTTGACAAGCATGTGGAAAAACGTAATAGTAATAATAACTTTTGTTATTCATTTCAGTTTAGTGCCAAAGTCTTGGATCTGGCTCGGAAACAGAGGATGAACACTGAGGTCAGAAGAAACATCTTCTGTGTGATAATGACCAGCGAGGATTACCTGGATGCATTCGAGAAGCTGATCAGGTCTGTTATCACTCCCCTCTACGGTGTGTCTCCACGTTAAGGAGATACGACGGTCCACGTCGAGGGAGCCCAGCTACGAGGGTAAATGTAGTAAAAGCCTTTCCTTTGCCGTGTGTGAAGGATGGGCCTGAAGGACAAGCAGGAGAGGGAGATTGTCCACGTTCTGATGGACTGCTGTCTGCAGGAGAAAACCTTCAACGCCTACTACGCTGTCCTGGGAGAGAAGTTCTGCTCCCACGATCGACGCTTCCAGGTACTTGGCTGGTAAAACGCACAGCGTGACGACTCTCAATTCCACAGCAACGTGCAAATAAACAAACCCGGTTCTGAATCATCAGCAATAAACCGGCTTCAGATTAGTACATTCAATTAACGGCCATTCACAATTGTTTGACGTGTTAATAACATAAAATTGCTACCTCAACAGCAGTGAAAAAAAAAATCTATGTATATCAATTTTATTTTAATGATGTATGCATTCGCTATAAATAACTATACAGAATATATAAACATATAGAAATGCTGGAAAATGTCAAGTACAATTGAAATGTATACTCTCATCAAGGACTGCGGTTTAAAAGTAGGTGAGGTCATTTCACTGTACTCGTCACAATGAGTTGTCAATGGTTGAATCCCCGGCTGGATGCTGTGTGACCGCCGGGTCTCTTAAACTGCGCGTGACCTGCGTCGCGCGGCCTGTGGTTCACCTCTGCAGCGTGGGAGCCTCTCGCACCTCTCACCACGGATGTTATTTGACTCAAACTGTGACTACAAACAATGGGGGTGAGACCACACTTCCTACTTCGCTGCCAGGTAGGCCGCGGGTTCGTATCAGGGGCCGATGATCATTGTCCTCATCAAAGAGCGTGAACCAGAGCTGCCCGGGAATGTTTGCTTTTCTCATGTAAACTGGATCCGGATGAGAGGTTGCAGGGTTTGCTTCTGTTCTCTGTACTTTCTGCTGCTCTTCTTTGGGCAAATCTTCAGCGTATCATGAGGTGCAGATGTAAAAAATCATTTTGTGTCTGCGTTCTTCCAGATGACTTTCCAATTCAGCCTGTGGGACAAGTTCAGGGAGCTGTCCAACCTCCCCAGCAGCACCATGAACAACTTGATCCAGCTGGTAACCCTCTTCCTTCAGAGGAAGTGCCTTTCACTCTCCATACTCAAAGTAAGCGACGTGTCGGCAGGAGGTTTTGACTATATCACATTGAATCAGTAGGTGTTGTAAATTCAATTAAATCGTGATATCCAGTCACCAAAGTCTTTGTGTTTTTCTACGTAGGTGATAGAATTTGGAGAACTAGATAAGGCCACCGTGCGCTTCCTGCGGCATGTGCTCACCAAACTGCTAAAAGACATGGATCCCGAGGACCTCGCCAGCTTATTCGGAAGGTGAGCCTGTACATGCACTTTCTTCGTAGAGGTTTGGAGATTTAAACATGCTAATTTAATGCATATATAAGACCCGGAATGACCACGTGTACAGCCTGCAACCCTGTACCTAAAGACACTGTGTTATACCTCATGGTGGCACTAGATGAAAAGTCAGGGGATAACCAGAGTCGACTGGATTCATCATCTGGAGACCACGAATTTCATATTTTCATGGCAGTCCAGCCAATAGATATTTCTGTGTGTGTCCAACCGGTTTTAGCCGATTGGACACACATGACATCAATGTCCCCCCCCCCCCCCCCTCCATTTGTTTCCAATCCACCAGGATTTCAGGGATTCCCAAGCTAGGAATGCTGCGGGAAGGCTTGAAGCTTTTCATCAGCCACTTTCTGCTGAAGAGCGCCCAGTCCCGGGGACCAGCGGAGCACGCAGCGACTCTGACGGAGCGCGCTCAGGTCGCCACTAGAGCCATGGAGGCCAAGCTCAAACTGTAAAACAAGACCACACACACACACACACACACACACACACCAGAAGCCCAACAGACGAACGTAACCGGACTGTGGAACAGAAGAACAAAAAGAACGCAAACCTACAGTTTTCTTCGAAAAAGCATAAATGTGTTTTTGAAATTAAATTAATGTTTTTTTTTCCGCTGGGGAGTCCTTGTACATAATTGTTACATCATTTTGCAAAAAATAACGACAGATTACATGTAATAACAATACCGTGAATATTTTATATATTTCCCTTTTTCATTTTGAAAATTTGTTCTCACAAATTTTATAATAATTGCAGACAGTCCCTAAAGCTTTGACTCCATTTTTAAAGATAAAAAAATATTTTTCTGCAACACCAGCTCTCATGTCTTCTTCCCCTAGGCTTTAATTTCCTTTATCCGAGATCACCTTAATGGATCGTGTCCACAGCCAGAGTTAATATTGTTGAGATTGCACACCTGGACTTGGTCTTCTAGGCTTTACTAAGTCTATTTACTCTTAGACCAAATAAAGCGTCTAATATTAAACTCTTTCTTGGCCTTAAATGCAACTGATTAGTGAATATTTGTACGTTGTGATCCTTCTCTGTTGATGTTTCCACTTGGCCCAAGGCGGCGTTGTGTATTCTGTTTGCACACCCTGATGAATGGACCCGAGGGCCTTAACTCTGCCCCCCCCCCCCCCCCTCCGTCTGCTCGCTGACACCAGTATCTGCCCGCGTGGTCAGCATAGCAGAGCCCTTCCGTTACATTTGATGCTCGCTCTTATTAATTAGCTCCCACCGGTGCCGGCCCGCATCAATCCGAGGCTGGAGGTCAGCGAAGGGCCACCGAGGGGGTCGACCAGGGGAAACAATGCAACGTCACGTTGGTGGAAGTGATGTTTTAATTGGGTGAAACATTTAGGATGCGGCGGGGGATAGTCTTGTTTTAATTTAATGATGGAGACTACTGGTAGGAAAACCTTGAAAATCGGTCAGTGAAGGGGGAGATAGTGGGATCAATGAGCTCGCTGTGCAGTCCATACACTGCCCATTGTTCCCTCTTACCTGTATTCCGGTTGGGTCTGACCCCCGGGTGAACTCTGATTTAGTCAGCCTAAGCAAACAGCGGGAGATAGGCCAACGGATCGGCCTGTAATCCTGTTGCAAATGGCACACAATCAGTGAACCGTCTGCTGTAGTTTTAACGCTAATGACTGCGAGAACATTGGTAACCAGGAGCACCTATAAAGTAACACGGATGAGTTATTCAACCGGGCCTCTATATAAGTAGTAGAGGAAGCCGAAAGACGATCAAATTAGATGTTAATAACACACCGTGAATGAATATAAGCTTGTTTAGGTAGGAAAAGTAGGCTGATGGTACGTTTTGTTTGCGTTTGAGGAAGTTTACTTTTCTTTTCTTTTTCTCTTGAACTCATGCAAATTACAGACAATGTTCGTTTAATCATTTATTATTCAACCAAGATGTCTGGTTCAACGATGTTTAGTGTTGTTTTTATTTACAGGCAATGAGATAGCACCAAAGCACCACAACATTATTTAAATCGGCTTTTTGTAATGTCAAATATGTTTTGCTTAACGCGTGTTAAAATGATCCTCCGACCTGAAAGTAGTGCACAAGCAGCCCAGTGGCCGCTCAGCCAGCCGCTTAGAAGCTTTCGTTAATGCGAACCCATTGCTAGTGTGGTGTGAAATGTTTCCTCCGTCTGAGCGGCTGCCCGCTGTTTGCTCTCCCCGCACGTTTGCACACATCCGACAGCGCTATTACCGGTGATTCCCGTGACCCGAGCTGTCAAGAGGCGGGAGAAAAACACGCGCGGAAACACTGCGCGTCATGTCGTAAATCAAAGGGCAAGGTGCTCTTCGGTTTTGTTTCTAAAAAACAATAATTAAATAAAAACACAAGACTTGCGCCAGAATGCCAGCTGAGTTTTTATATAAAACTTTTTCATTTTTATTTCACATTGTTTGCACCAAGAGAGACGCTAAACACAAAATGTCGCATGCACGGGGATGACTATTTTATAAATACAGTGTACAAAAATAAACGAAACATTTATTTTTTTATTTTTTTATCAGCGTGATATGACCCATTATAACGGAACACCACGAAGAACGACATAGGACGAATAGCAGCGGGATATTTACTGTACCGAGGACTACGTCAGCAGCAGGGAAAGATCGCGCAAAGTGCTGCGCCAGTTTACCATGCAACATGTTCACCGTTCACCGATGGATGCTGGATGACGCTCCTATTAGACTCCTATCTCCTGCTTTTATTGCTTTTTTTGTGAAAACCAAAAGCATCTAGTCTCGACTTAAATTGTATTATTTTCATGAAGAAGAAAAAAAATGCCATGGAAGTGATTAAAGGGTTAGATTACATGCAACTGCATATTTATAGCAAAAATCCACCCCCTCCCCGAGGTCATTACAAATGGAGATCGCCACCTTCGCCCTTGTGCGGCTTCAGGGCTGCGGACTTATGTCGCTGGTGTGATTCCTCTCGTCGTCCGAAGAGCTGTCTGACGAGTTGTACAAGAAGTTGTCGCCCTCGTCGTCGTCGTCACTGTCTCTAAAGTCTCTTATTCTGCCGTTTTTTGAGTCCGTCTTGCTCTTATAGTCCGACTGTTCGTGTCCGTCCGATTTCTCCTGGGCGCCCTTGTTGCCTTTCTGCTTCTCGGCCTCCTGGGCGGCCTGCTCTTTGGCCTTTTTGCTTCTCTTCCACTTCATGCGTCTGTTCTGGAACCAGATTTTCACCTGAGGAAAAGAAGAAAATCGACTTTTAGTGGTTTGAACCGGAGGCTACGCGTGCGTAATATTGCGCAAAGGTCACCAGTCCACTTGGCATCTAACCTTAAATTGTCCTAAAATAAAAACATGAATTTATTGGATCCCCTTTTTATCAAAAGGAAATACAATATCATCCAAATGGCCAGACTACAATTTTCTTAATGTCCGATTGAAACACAGAGAGAGAGAACTTCTAAGGCAACGTCCTTGAAAGCGAGGACGGATCGGGCTCAATATGAATGACTCTTAATTTCTCAATTGGTATTTGAAAACTAAACTAGTTATAACTTGTTTAAAACAATAATTGTATCAAATGAAGTACATTGTAAGAAGAGGTTTACCTGCGTTTCTGTCAGCATGAGGGACGTCGCCACTTCGAAGCGCTTGGGTCGTGACAGGTACTTATTGAGTTTGAATTGATGTTCCAGCTCCAGCAGCTGCTGACTTGTGAATGCGGTTCTTGGTCTTCTGCACTTGCCAAGCAAATTAGACTGAGCCTGAGCTGCAACAATAGAACAAAAACACCAAAGCATCAGTGCCATATACATAAAATAGAACATTTAGTCCGTGCCATAAAATGGAACTGAATTAAGAGAAGAATGTGTCATGAACAATCTTTGGCTGTTACTGAAATAATGAAATGATTCTGTATTGTGAGAGGAATTGACCGCCCTTTATTCTAATAAAGTGACTATGTGCTCTCTGCTCAAGGAACAAGGTCATCCACTTATGAGAATCTCCACGGAGAAGATATTTGCCACTCCGTTTTGAACAAATCTGTTAAAACGAGGAGAGACAAAAAGGTAGTATCTGGTGAGCAAATAACATGTCATCTGTGGGTTTCACACCACTCTGCCACTTTCCCACTGTCCATTATCTGTCCATGTAGTTCACCTACATCACGCTATAGCCTCTTCATTCAGGAGAGCATAATACGTGAGGGAAATAGTGCGCCAAAATTGAAAAACAAATACTTTATTTTCACACAAAATAAAAAATTCAATTGCCCTGTATATATTCATCCCAGTGACGTAATCTATCTCTGGAGCAGCATCACTGAGGCCAATCTATTTGATATTTTTTAGCAAAACACAGCAAATAAAGCCGGCTTTTGGGTTAGGGTTACACATATCGGGTTATATCAACCCGTGCTGGTAAGCATAACCAAAAATGAATCTTTTAAATCCTTTATTTGGAGAGAGAGAGAGAAAAAGAGAGCCAGAACCTTCTGCCATGAAACGGCTCGCCGATACTTACAATTAAAGTCGGACATTTTGGGGAGCATCATCCCGGCCGTGGAGACCCGGAGCCAGTGGTCCAGCTGGAAGGTGCTGGCTGTCAGTTTGATGGGATCACTGTGGTGGTGGTGGTGGTGATGGGAGCCGTGTGGGTACGAGTAGGACAGCGCAGGGTGTTGGCCCGTGAGCGCCGCTGCGGAGTAGGTGTACATGGGGTGGCCGTAGAGAGCCTGCGCGGGGATCCCTGCGGTGCTCTGCGGGTGTAATCCAACCATGCTGTGCGGGCTGTTGAGGAAACCCGGCTTGGGAATCAACCCGCAGTTGGAAATCCTCGGCGGAGACGGCGTCTCGGTGCGTAAAGGATCGACGCTGGTGAGCTCCGGCGCCGCAGACGACTGGATGGAGGAGGACAGGGAAGTCACGAGCGCAAGCGGAGAGGTCTGCGCCTTCGGGGTGTCGACTGCTAACAGCGCGTCAATGCGAAAGTTTTTAGATTTCTCCATCGGGGCCCCCGGTGCGCGTCTCTGTGGCTTCGGTTGCTGGAGGAGAAGTCGGTGCGGTTTTCCCACCTCTCAAAAGTTGTGATGTGCTCCGGAGTGTGAGAGAGGAGCTCCGTGTGACACTTCAGTCCATGTCGGAGGGAGTTGATTGGTGCAGCCGGCTGCAAGGGGGGGGGGGGGGGCGTCCCAAACGTCACAACGCCTCTCTGCTCGGATCACTGTAAAGCGCAGTGTTGGCTGCGCTCGTGCTTTTATGAGTATTGCTATTACAGGAAAATGACCCAAACGTTAGAAATAAAACGCACGGTTTTTGATCAATTGTAACTGGATGTTATTTTTTGTGTGTCGCTTATGACATTCAGTGGGTCTATGGAGAACTAAACTAAACTAAAGGAGGACTTTATTATAATGCGCAGAAGCCAGCGCGCGGTACATTTTTGGGGATTGGCTTAATGTTTACATCAGCAGTTTGACCAAGGTCACAGGAACAGGTGTAGTAGCATTTGATTAAACATCGGCAGGCACTCTAAATTGTCTACTTACATTAAAAAAATAAACATTTTTTCTTCATATTTTCCCCTAATTGTTTACAACGTAAGTCCAGAACTTAATTGAATTCTAACAACGTCCTCCTGTCCCGGAGCTGTTATGGTTCATCTGAGGGCAGGAGATGGTGACGCAACATTTGCTTCAACTCTAACCTGAAAATAAAAGTTTTTTTTTAATTAACAAACAGTAAATAGTAAATGGCCGTTTATTCCAAATCATGTTCGATGAGTGTTAGAATCACATGTATATAGGATGACGGGACTTATAAGACTGCCCATTGAATGCAGATGCCAGATCAAATAAACAAATAGTCTGTTAAAAGAATGAAAGCATATTGAGTCATCAGGGAGATGGACGTACAAGCCCTCCTTCTGTCTCTCAGCCGGGCCGAGGGGGACAGACGCCCACTGAGCCGCTGTAACGGAGCCGTGGGTCCAAATTGAATCTTTATCTGCTTCTGACGTCAAATATTAACAAAAGCACATTTTTGTTTTCGGACATTCAAATTCGATCTTTTCAACACAACTTTTCTTTTGTTGGTATTTTTCTTATTGAATGAAAACATATCAAAATAATGCTAAATGCTAATCAAAATAATTCAAAATGTAATTGAAAGACCCCCAAGTGTGATGAGGAGAGAGATGTAGATAATAGGTCCGTGGCTCCGGGTGGCTTCGGTCTAATAAGCCACTTAAAGTTAATGGAAGAGGAGGTCAAAATGAGAATTATTGACACCCAGTTGGCCTTAACCTGTCGACCAATAAAGCTGATTAGTTTTTGTCAATTCATCAGCTAACCGCACTCCTGGGACGTTTATTTGCTCGGGGGAAATCAACAAGTCACCGGGTAGTTTTCAAGTAAAGGATCGCCATTTAATTGTGGACCTTGATGATCAGGACCAATTACAGAATGATAACCGGGAGATTGATGTGGGCCCGCGGGGAGCGTTGGAAAAAGAATAGAAGAAAGGAGACACAGACAGTCAATTCACTGCGTGCTTTTTCATGCAACGTTCAAACTTATGTATGTGGCAAAATGGCACACATGCTTATCAGATATACAGTCCCCGAAAGTTCAGCTGCTCCAGTTTTTTCACTTGAATAATCATTCCTGAAAGTCTTAAAAAATAAACTTTTTTTTATAATCCATTTCAACCTTGTATTTACTTTCATTTATCATTTCTTATTTACAATGGTTTTAAAATATATACATTTGGGCAAAGAGTGAACGAGGGGGTGAGTGTGCGTGGCATATTTGTATTAAAATAGTCATGGTATTGTAACGGTCTAAATAAACATCTCAGCATTGAAATAGGGGGTACAGAGAGTCTTTTTGTGCAGTTCCCTCTTCAATCGAAGGCATTTTATCAGCCTCCTGTAGGATTATTTTAGCATCTGGACTCTCGATCGTCCCCACCGCGGGTTTAATTTCATTAAGGGGCTCGCATGAATATTTCTATTAAAGCAGCGGTGAAATATGGGGCCATTTAGTATTGGCCTTCACCGATCACCAAGATTTATCGCTCCTTTTCATCACATCTAAGGGAGAGAAAATTAATACGGCACCCGGGAAGGAATCGGACCCTGAAACCCTGGTCTTTCCTGAAAGCTGTTAATATGCTCTGTAATTACTTTTACAATTAACTGAAATACAAATCAAAGTGGCAAATCGGGATAGTTTATATATTAATTACCTTCGGTAAATGTGTTCATTATGAAAAGGCAATTTAAAGGGACCTGCACTCTCATTTAACGTTATAAATACTTTCAGTTAAATTGGCACAAATGGCCGCTTCTATGAAATGTATTAAAGTGCTTTTAAAAACATTTGTACCTCATAATCTTTTTTTTTTCAATCTTACATCTCATAATTTCTGTCCTCCTATCAATGTCAATGTGAGATCACTGCAGAAAAAGGGACTTATTTTTCTGAAAGAAACACCTGAATCACAAACACTTTATGAAATGTGATACTGCTGGTTGATTTGTCTCAGACGTTTTATCAGTAAACTTTGAATGGAGCATATTTTACATCGCTGTCAACATGTGAGCTTATAATATTTTACACGGGCTTTGGCCTAATCAGATCTTATTGGTGAAATATTTGTCTGCATCATGTTCATGCCTTAAAAAGCCTCTATTCGTTTAACGAATAAGAAGCCCGATGAAATAAATCGTCAATTTGTTGACAAAAATGGTGTAATCCTACTAATACTAATTCTGATGATATTTATAGTGGAATTTACATTACTATTAAACCTAATTTAAAACACACTTTATCTTTTTCTAAAATTGCAAAAATGCAAAATGAGTACATTTATAATTAATATATATAATTATTAAATGTATTGAAACACGTGCATTAAACATAGTATTTCTTAAGCAATTGTAGGGCAATAATGAGTTTTCTTATTTCGTTGTCTCTGTATGAAAGTTAGTTTTGTTGCATTGGACAGTGTTATTAAAATAAACCTGTTTTATTGTTAAGATTTTATATCAATGTATTAAATGCAAATCAAATAGTCCATATACATGTATATATGCACTATATATATATAACTGATGAAGAATTATAAAGCAACATCTTGCCTAATAAGATCTTTGAAAACTGACTTTCATGTGATGTCAGTTACACACGGAAATAACTTCCTTTCTCATAAGTGTTGTGTATTAACTTATTAAAGGAAGATACTTGGAAATCAAGAGAATCAATCAAATAAAAAAGACAAATCAGTAGGTTACACGAGCCTCCAAAAAACAGCGAAATGACGTATGTATAATAAATGACAGATCAGTGCAGCATTACAACATAATTTATACGGCCTCATAAGACCGATAACTGACTCCTTCAAAGACCTCCAGCTGTTTGCAGACTTCAACAGTTCAGAAAAGCAACAAAATCAAGAGATGTAAAAGAGCTGGAGGAATCTATTTCACATGTTTGTAGAAGATGCCTTTCCTGTATGAAGTAGACTGAATAGATTAAGGAATGAGCTTTGTTGTACGCCACCTGTAATTAAGGACTGTGAATAAATCAACGCCTCCACATATCTAATTTTCTATTAGTAAAAATAAATGAACCAGTTCAGTGCATTGAATAAACAAACTCATACGACATATGAATAACAGTCAACAGTTACGACCTAAGTCACACATTTATTTGCATCAGGATGGCAGGACATTGTAGTTTAGGTTGTATTTGACGGGTTTTCTTTTCGTCATTTAAAAAAGAAAATCAATCAAATAATCTAATATTGTTAATATCGGATATTCTGAGCACTTATTTGTCCATGTTGGAAAACCTTGGAGCATAATATTGTGGGCCAACACATACTAGAAATCCTTAAAGTTCTCAAGGGTGGAAATTTGAACATGGAGTTCCATGACAACCAACCAACATGCTTTGTTGAGATTGTTTTGTATCGTTTTTTTCAATCTGTTTAATGGGTTTTTATTAAACAATTTCTTGTGTCACCAATAGTTGGTTGTGTGACTTGGGTATAGGTGTAATTACCTAATTTACCAATAAACATTTTTTTTTATGTCTGTATACCAACTTCAAGGTGATGCAAAGATAATTTTGCTTTATTGGAAAAATCCCCTGTAACATATTAAACCAACAAGCATCAATGTAATTAGTTACGTACGGCTGAAAATACAATAAAATTGCGATTATGAAACCAATAATTTCACGTAGCGTGCTTCTTAAATCTTAAAAATCCGGCCGACGTTAACACTCACAGAACATTCTCCATGCCTCTAAGTGAGAGGCGGGCTCAAGCCGCTCGGTATATTGACAGGAATGTCATCCAATCGGTTGCTTGAATTTGCCGGAAGCGGAAACAGTTTATTTCTCTGTTGCCTGTGTTGTGTTGACTTCTAGAGAGAGAGAGAGAGAGCAGGAAAAGAAGACTTGACGTTTGGATTAACCTAAATTGCCTTCTCAGAGTTATTGTCCCCGTCTCCCTCCTTAATTCTAATGCCAAAGGTAAACGATTCTAATTCTCAGATGAGTTTCCTGTAATAAAACCGATGTCATAAAGGACATGCGGAGAGGAATACACCCCCCGTAAAGTTAGCCTCTCCTGAGTCTTTAGCTCCTCTGCTAGCTAGCCGCAGTGCTAACGTTAACAAAATCAAGTTGCTCACGAACAAATGAATCAGTACTACGTCACATCATAAATAAATGGTGTGTTATGTGCTGTCCCCGTGGCTGCCCGTAGTCAGATAACAAAAACGGCCCCGTTGTTCTCCTGACAGCTGCTGAGTCATTAGCTAGCTAAGGTAACCGGCTAGCTAACTATTGTTGCAACCCAACTGAATCTGTCAGCCGGTTAGCTAGCTGAAGTTAACGTCCCGTCTTGTCGTTTTAAAAATGGCCCACGTTGTACGACCATGATTGTTTTAGTAAAGAACATAAATTGCTTACGGGGAACGCAGGCACTTGCTCCGCGTAGCGTTAGCCGAATTTAATTGTTACTCAATTGGAGCCAAGTCACGAGCCGTTGGGTCATATTTTTTATTAATTTCGTCACTTGATTGTGTTTGCCGTATTCATAATTATTAGATAATGACTTCCCTTTCATTTTCTCTTTCAGAAATTCGTGGCAACCTCTAAATCAGTCAATGGGAAAAAACTAACAATGTTCAGCTTTGAGGGAGATTTCAAGACAAGACCCAAGGTATCACTTGGAGGAGCGAGTAAAAAGGTCAGTGTCCTTTCACCTTTCACAGGGAAGGTGGAACAGAATGACAAAACAGGGACCGACTACCTGCTCCTCTTGAAAGCTCTCAATCAAATTTCTCCCCAATTTTGTGCATTGCGACAATTATAAAGCATGCTATTGTTTCAAGTGTTTTCAGGGTTTCTTGTGTTGTTTCTCAGGAGGAGAAAGCTTCTCTACTCCACCGCACTCAAGAAGAAAGACGAAAAAGAGAGGTGACTGATTTTGTGCTGTGCTGATCGTACAAACGGCCCATTTGTGTGTTTATTTGAGGGATGCATGGTGCTTGAGCAATAACAAATCAGTTTTTCTGCTATTTTGCACAGTCAATTCAACTTATATGCATGCAGCCCAACAGTAACGGTAATATTTCAGTCTATCTGGGTTTCATAGTCAGAGATTGTGTGTGCTAAAGTATGTGCTTTTATTACTTAGGATGAAAGGAAACGACTGAAGAATGCTATTATCATTCAATCCTACATACGTGGCTACCAAGACTTGAAACGACAGGTAAGTCTGCAAACACTACGAAGAACCTCTTTTGTGTGTGACCTTGAGAATACATTTTAGCAATATTATCGCAGGAAATTTAGGAACACATACAACCTCAATCTGTAGGTAGGTACTGGTTAGTGGAAGTAACTATTACAAGGGCTTTTGTTACATAGTGAGATTTGCCCATTTCATAACTTACAATTAAGTTGTACCTGCATTCCATTTCTATGCTTTTGGATCATAATGCAGCTTGCAAAGTACATGCGGTTGCATGCAGTACGCATTCAAACTGAACAAACTAGGGCTCAACGGTGCCCCTTGAATTCATATGTGGTGTGCAGAAGATTGGGGGTCCAGATATTCAAAATAGCTTAAAAACAGTTCATCCAACAGTAAGGATTTGCCTACGGTGGGAATAGTTAATTTTTCAGCAGGTGGCAAAAAAATGATTTACTTACTCCATAGTAATATAATTAATTATTTAAACAAGTCAGTGCAAACAAAGTGTTTTTGCAGAATGTGACCTTTTTACCTTTTTTTCCCCCAGTATGCCACCCAGAGGGCCAGGTTTGATGAGTGCGTCAGCCAGACGCAGGGAGGGAGAGCCTCGCGTGTGCTGGACGGTCCGGGTCTCTGCCTCTTATCAAGACAACTCATATTTTTCTACAGACAAAGTGTTGATGCACATAGATTGGTGAGGATTAAAAAAATCTCTTCATTGCCAGTGTATTGATTGCTTCCAGAGATTACGTTATAGTCAGAGTGGTCTAATGTAAATCTTACAAATGCTCTCTGTTTGTGTGTTGATTAAGATATGGTTGTGCCAGAACCTGGTGAAACACAACAGTCAGTTTGTAAAACTGTTGGTGGGCCCACAAAGACAGACATGTATGTTTCAGATCAAGAGGATCCTAGGCTTCTGCTGCAGGTACAGTACCCAAAGATGACAATAGTGGGTTCATATTTTTAGCCGCTGGATGCATGACCATTCATGCAACCCTGTTTTTATCTCTCCAGACTCCTACAGATGTGCAAGGATGACAGTCTAAATGTGGCAGTTCCCATGCGGATGCTAGAAATATTTTCTTCAGAGAAAACCTATCTTCCCATTATTCCCGACGCTAACTACGTAGCGTCATTACTCGAGCAGATTTTGCACTATATGGTACAGACAGGTACGTCAACTATTAATGTCTCGGCTTTGATTGAGGGAATGCCTAATTGATGAATTGTTGTGCCTGCTCAGTTTTGAGGAGGCACAACAAAGTCAGTACTACAGTGAGCTTATTCCAGTACGATTCATTTTCGGGGCTTTGTCAACTGCAGTCTGATGTACCGAAACCTAATTAGCTCAAATTGCTTATCGTTGTCTTCTTTTAATTATTTAACCAATTCTACACTCGTTACTGTTATTTTTGTTTTAAGCGTGTTATTCTGTGAGCTTGTGTCTTTAAATTCTTCCTCTGAATTTCTGCTCTCCAGGATACTACAGGTCGCTGTATATTCTTGTGAATCACCGGCTCCCCTCCAGTCTGGAGTACAGTGATGCTCCCTCTATCCCTATGGCAAGCACACTGTTGGAGCACATCCTCAAACCCCTGCACTTTAACTACTCCTCCTGCACAACAGGCGCAAGGTACGGCACCAGGCTCAATTAAAACTTACGTCAGGGCAATCACACAGAATGGGGCGGCCACTTTTTTGCCTTTGGTTCTGATACTTGTGCATCGCCAAATGCAGCAATCATGTACGAGACTCAGTGAGACAACGTTTAAACTGCTACTACTTACTGCTCCAGCTGACCTCACTGTGTGACCTCCCTCTAGAGGAGGCTAAAAACCAAGTGTCGCATAAAAGGATGATAATAATATCAATGTTGTCTCAAATTGCTGCTTTTTGATGCACATGCCAAGGCATGACTAGGAAAGTCTTCAAGTCTTTATCCATTTAATAGATCAGACCAACTACAGCAGTTTTGTTCCTTGCAGTCAGCGGCCTGAGCAGTAATTGCTTCAGAGGCCAATTTACAACAAGCCCATAAAAGGCCTCCGTGCTCGCTCGCCAGAGTGCAGAATATCAAGCTGTTTGCCCTCCGGTTCAGACGTTCTTAATAACAAACGAGAGGCAACTCCTTTTCTTCTCTGAAGAAAAGCAAGGCGGGAGTGAGAGAAACTTGTGTACACACGGACTCTAACAGCTAATTATCTGACTAGGCCCACCAGATGTGTGTGACTGGGCTACACAAAGCAGCCATGTTTGGAGACACAATATTGGAGCACTCCTCCGGCGGGGAGAGAGCGGGGTGAACTTACAACACCCCGTTGTGTTGGCTAATTCGCGTATGACCGCCTCAGTGTTTCAGATTCATCGCCTTATGTCTCCTTTGTCGTCTCGCAGGCAGTTTGTGTTCGCGGCCTTCACCAAGGAGTTCATCTCCCCACCGTTCACCGAGCAGATCTTTCACTTCTTCATCCCGGCGCTGTCGGACGTCCGCCTCTCGTTCCCGTTCGAGGCCTTCCTGAGCTCCCTGCAGGTCACCATCGGCTCGTCCTCAGCGCCACAGAGCCAGGCGCCGTGGCTCTTCTACTTTGTCCTCTCGGCGGGGGAGAACTGTTTAGGTGCGTGGCGCAGTTATTGAGAGCACGCCGTACAGTCGATGTACAAGATGGAAACCCGAGTGGTCACGGTGAGCCGTTTGTGTCTCGGCAGGCGCTCTGTCGGAGGAGGGCCTCCTGCTTTACCTCCGCGCTCTGCAGACGCTGCTGCCGCTGCTGCCCGTGTCAGAGAGCAGCAGCAGGCCGCAGGTGAACAGCGACTCGGAGGACGACGATGACGCCGGCCTCCATCCACCACCCAAGCAGGTTCGCTGCGTAGTGCACGCACCGTCATACGGGGATACACAAAATGATTTCTAAGATAAGAAGCAAGTTATAGTTACAGCCTCACGTTGACTCGCCTTGCCTTTCGCAGTAAAACACCCACTGGTACTAGTTTGGTACTTAGTAGTTAGCGTGAGTTTAGATATCAGAATCTGGATCTGGGCATCTCAGCATGATGTCACTGATACCCCCTGATTAGGTTTCTCCCTGACAGCATCTGCATTTGAATCTTCAGCCTTCAGGGGAACAGCTAATTTAATAATACAAATCAAAATAATACTATTAATTAACCACATCCCTTTGACATGGCGATATTTTCTTTCTTTTTTTTTTTCCCCATTCTTTCAACCCACGTTGTGTTTCCTTCTCTATCAGGACGACAGCAGAATCTCCGTTCAGCTCATCACGGAGGAGTGCGTCCACAAGCTGGACACCAAGCATCAGACCAACGCCCTGTTGAACCTGGTGTGGAGGGATTCGGCCAGCGAGGAGGTGTTCACCATGATGGCATCCATCTGTCACACGCTCATGGTTCAGCACCGCCTCATGGTGCCCAAAGTCAGGTACGAATACACAAGCCACGTTGTTACTTTGTTGTGTGAATGGCACGAAAGCTTTAGCGGGAAGATTTGGCAAGAAATGCTCTGCTGTAGCAGATACGTCCCCAAAGGCCTTTCTTCATTTTTCATTCCATATGATAACGTTTTACGTTTTCTTGTCGAGATGAGCCTTGCGTTTGGAGAGCTTGTTTGCACACCTAGCTGATTGAGAGGAAAACTGTGTCTTTATGTGTTTCCGCGCCGTAAGCAGTAATATAAATAACGGTGAAGCGAGGCAGGCAGTTATCAGTAGTCTGCACCCACTGGCATTTACAACCGGCAGAGGAAGCAGGGATGTCAGGAAAGCTGTCAGTTGTGGATGAGGGCAATTACCCCTTCTCAGGTTGATTACATTAGAGCCAGGATGTCAGAGGTGGTGTGTGTGTGTGTGTGTGTGTGTGTGTGTCTGGGGAAGGTTGATGGTGCATTGACTGATGGGAGGTGATCCAAGCTGAGCTTCATGGATGGTCAACCTGCTCTAGTTAATTATTAGTGGAGCCAGTTGCTGCTTGTTGATTGAAATGTGGGGATGTTGATGAAGATTCCCCGACATTACTTTTTGTGAAGGCCCTAGAATACCTAAAACCATGCGTAAAAGGATGAGCATAAATTTGCTTCCTCGGACATAAAAAAACGGAGACATGCAGCACGAGTCCAATTTTGAGGTATTGCCTACAAATTGGTGAAGAGAATATTGAGGAATTTCAGTGTAATTTGCTCATTCCCCTTATTTTTTTACGGGTTGCTCCTTGTCTTCGCTTTTACCATAAATCCTGCCCTTCGTCTTCCATCATTATTGGATATCTGTACAAAATAATTAGCTCACTGAGAAAGATTAATCACCGCGGGAGTGGACGGGATAGCTTTACAAGAGGCTAAGGGGAGCAAATTGCATCCCTGCCTTGATTTACAGCTCTTACAGCAACAAAAAAAAAAGAAGCTGGCCGGACGTCCAGCCAGTGCCTCTTTAACAAATATCTAAAATGCCTCATGACGATCATCTTCTTTTAGAGGACAACTTAGCTGCACAATGATTCGGGACCGAAACAGATCTTTCCTTGGTTTGCTAACTGTGCCCGCCCAGGTTCGTGGGTACAGTGTGACTTCCCTTTGGTTCGGTATTTGGTGTAATGTCCCTTTGACAGTTTGGTTTCGTGGCACTCTGCTGCTAACGAGGCTCGCTCTGATGAAAGCGAGCGCCGAAGGCTCCGGTCCTTCGGTTATTGTGTGGTTTCATGAGATAACTACGATGATCGCGTCGAGCCCGCTGAACAAATCTGCTGTTTCGGTAGAAATTCTCTTTTTTTCAGTCTTCACGTGTGTCAAATCTGACCCGAGCTCCGCTGCTAAGCGACGTTTTCTGCTGAACCAGAGATTCTTTTATTACTGTAAAATGAAATGATTGGGTTGTGATTCATCAAGCTGCTTTATGCACACACACACACACACACACACACACACACACACATGCACACGCAACCCCTTTTGATGTGTTGACTTCGTTTATTAGTGGTTCATTCCATGATTGAAATGGGGGTTTGGGTTCTCTCCGGGCGTAAATCAGCATGTCAGCTGGCATTTAGTGCTTTGTTTCCCATTTCAATCAAACACCCGCATCACTTGTTATGGGCCCGCCCCTCTCCTGAGCCTTGTAGTACTGACAGATGGCGTGTGCTCGCCGCGGACTATTTTTCAAGCCGTATTGAGGGGTTGTCTTGACACTCTGCTCCTAATGCTCATTTCCATTTTAGGAGTTTTGAATGAGTTTTGGTAGATTGAATGGTCAAATGGGAATATGAGCATTGAGATTAGAATATTCAGAAAATTCAGGGTTCCCTTTTTTCCCCGCTTACTCGGCTTTCTGCTTCTTCTGTCTCGTAGCTCTTGTTTCCTTCCTCGACCTCTGCTCCTCTCCTCTACCGAGGGCACGTGAGAGGCACGTTAAATTCAAGCATCCTTATAGGTGTCTGCACTGTCACTCTTAAACAAGGGCCTATTATATGCAGGGGCACTTTATTTAGCCTTTTAGCTTACTTACCACATTATTATCACCTGTACTTACCCTCTGTGTGAAAAGCCGGGCAATTTAGCAGCACACACACTTGAACAAAGAGCAGCTTCACACCTCGGTGCCACAGCCCGTTGAGTGCAGCGCGACTATAGCGAGGTATGTGGGCCCTCCTCAGTGTTCTCATGTAATTCCCCGTGAGTGTGCAAGCATGCTGGCGCTGCGGGGTCACGGCGAGGGCCAGGCCTCCCCTCCTCCTCCGTCCTCCATTGTCTTGCCTCTTGCCATTAAGTTAAATGGGGCTCCTGCAGGAAGCCGAAGGGCTGTTTATGACCCGAGCTGGGTATCCTCGCCGGCAACTAGTTTACTAATGGAAGGTGCCTCGCCTAAATAAAGCTTAATGGCTCATTTAATCTTTTTTTCGGCCCCGCGCAAGGTATAAAACGGGAGAGAAAGGCCAAGAACATTCTATGAGGGAAATGTCAGTGTCATTTATTTCTTCCCCCCGTGTGTCCTTTGGTCAACGGGGCAAATTTAACAATCCCAACATAGCAGACAGACTGACGGAGGGAGATTTTACTGTCCTTCACACTAATTGTGTCATCTGATTGAAATAGCTCACTAACTCACGTTTTCTGGTTTTAGAGCTTTGTCCCTAATCCTAATAAATGTTTACTTTTAATGCGTGTCTCTGATTCGTTTTCCTTCCCCCAGGCTTCTCTACAGTTTAGCTTTCAACGCACGTTTCTTGAGGCATCTCTGGCACCTGATAACTTCCATGACAACCAAAATGATCACCGGGTAAGCTGACAAGAAGCAGATTATTATGATGAATATACTTATCTTTGTGTACACATGGCCCTTACTTTCTCTCTCTGCCCCCTGTCAGCTCCATGGTGCCGCTGCTACAGCTGATCTCTCGAGGGTCCCCCATGTCGTTTGAGGACTCCAACCGCATCATTCCGCTCTTCTATCTCTTCAGCTCCCTCTTCAGCCACTCGCTCATCTCCGTGCACGACAGCGAGTTTTTCGGCCACGAAATGGAAGGTAGTTAACTCGTTGTCGGCGGTAACTGTCGATCGAGGGCTTTAAGTTAACCAGAGGAGCACGAAAGAGAGAGACCAGTGTGCAAGTGTACGTTTACATAGCTGATGGTTGTTTGCTGCTATATTAATACTGCACTCTCAAGCCTTTCACTCACTTTTGACATTGTTGGACATCACAATGTCTTATTGGGGGCACACATCCCACTGGAGCTACTTATCCTGTGAACACACTCCCATCACCCTCATTTTAGCAAAATTAACATTGTCCTTTGCTTTCAGCAGTCACACGCTGTCTTTGCCGCCATGTAAATGTGAAAAATCGATACCCGTGAAAGGCCGAGTACATTCTCCCTTTCAACAGGTCAGACGCAGTCCTCCATGATGCCCTTCACGCTGACAGAGCTGGTGACTCTGTCTCGCTGTCTGAGGGACGCGTGCCTGGGGATCATCAAGCTGGCCTACCCGGAGACCAAGACCGAGCACCGCGAGGAGTACATGGCGGCCTTCCGCAGCGTGGGCGTCAAGACCAACGCGGCGGTGCAGCAGCGGATCCAGGCCGAGCAGAAACGCTGGGTGCAGCTCTTCAAGGTAACGTGCAAAATGCCTGCCTGCTGCAGCTGGCTGTGCATCGTTTATTTTAGTTTCCTCATATTGGTCAAGAAAATGGTGTTTGGTAACCCTGCGATGGTAAACAGAAAACTTGTTTTTTCTTTCCATGTGGATTTTAAAGTTGAAAGAGACACGTTTTTGGCTTTAGCTTATGATTGTGTAGAATGTCTTGGTGGCACAAAGGAGGTGCCGTCAACCCTCACGGGAAGAGGATTGCGCCTTTGTGTTCCTCGCTAACTATCTGTAGCTATCCAGTTACCAAAGAGAATCGGCTGGAGCTGCGCGATCGGTACTTTCAGCAACAACAACAGCAACATACAAAAAGCCATGAATTCTTGGTCTCATGTTCTTTGCAATGTCTTTTACAGAAAAGCAGTTGGCAGATTGTCCCACGTCACAGACGTGTTAAACAGTTTGACCTCTGTGGGGGAAAAAATAATGAGCCCAACCACGCTTTCCCATTAGTTTACAACTAAACTACCAGCTGCTACAAGTTCTAACAATTAAACTCATGACGATAACCTGAGTTTGGTTTCATTCTTTTCTGCCGTTACCAAAAGCTATGATATGTGACACATTAAGAGGTGTAAACCTTGTTGCGCCCCCTCTGTGCATCGAAGCATAGTGACCTAACGCCGCCTCCTTTGTTTGTGACGATCAACCACGTACGCATGAGCAGGCAAGGACAAGATGGAGCGCTGCCACGGGTGTCATCCATTTGCTATTTACCCAGAAGTAATGAGGCAAAGGACGGCATTTTTATTCTCCTCTCCTCTTTTTGCTCATTCCACGCCTGCCTTTTGTTTTTACCCCTCTCCTTCCTTACATTCTCTATTGAGAAAACAATAATCAAGCACCTCAGCTCTTGGCTGTTTGTGTTTGACAAAAGGATTTAAAAGTGAACACCGGTGTGAAAGGTGGCAAATACGTGGAGCGCATGTCGGAAAATTTCATAAGAAATCTGCCCAAAGGCCTCTTGTCAGCTAAAACGACCCATTAAAGAAGTGGGGAGCAGGGGAAATGCATTTTCCAAATTGAACGGTGGGATTTACAGTCTGTTTAACGCTGCTGACCCCTAACACGCTAATGTTTGGTTCGTGTCATCAGCCGTCCCTCCCCATCTTTTATCACCTCCATTGTCGAGCTATCTATTTAATTGAAAGAAGTTAATTGAATGAAAATGATCAACTAAGCTTGTATTAATATTGCTAATGGAACTTTCCTCTTGGCCATGTTTGGAGAACGATGTCACGCTGGAGTTTGGGAAAGGCCCATTAAGGCTTGCACTTAACCCGATGGGCTAATTAAGGAATGCTTATTCATTCCCAGAGTCAAGGGGTAGGCCTGCTCCAAACCCATCGCCACGCGCCTCGTACAGCGTTTTGCACTTGCCATTATTGAGGACACACAGCCGTGCACCGATTGGCCGAGATTGATTGCCGCTTTGTGAAAAATGGCGTGCTTTAGAAAAGAACATTTCGATTTAAAATAATCTATGCTGGGTTAAATATGGAAATTCTGGCTGTGACTGTTATGGCAGACATCTACATCTCCTCTAACGAATCTTCATGAAAGCGACACGCATGGGGTTATTTTGCGGATGTTGAGTAGCCATAGCAACAGCAGAACCCGTTAGGTGCCGTCCAATCAAGCTTGAACCCAGTAATTGCGCTACCGTGAGGATGCAAACACGGCACAGAAATCCCCCCTGTAAGAAATGATTTTCGCATTCTTCATTGTTTCTTTTTGGAGAATGCATTTTTATTGATTTATATCACGCACGTGCAATGTTTATAGTAGTAGTAAATAAGCAAACTGACCTCTTCAGAATACAGAAGACCCCTGTTGGCAGTTTTCTGTTAGAATGAATGTGTGTGTGTGTACGTCAACGTGTATGAACAGTTGAATGTAGTTCACAGTGCTTTAACTGGTCGGAGGGGAGGCCTCCATGTGGATGAAAGTCCATCTTCTATTCAAGATGGCGTGAAGGACCAGTGTGACCCCCGAGCCTCCTGCGGGCCGGCCAAGAGCCACGCTGATACTTACAGCGCGTTGAACCCATGCTGCGTGGTCTTCTCTCTCTCTCTGATGGCTGATGTCAGCAGCAGACCGTGCCAGTAATTAACAAGGCTGGACGTTGATGGACAGGCGCGGGTCGTTTTTCTTTTATACGCTCCTTAAATGGCGCACTAATGGCTGAATTCTCAAATTGCTCTTCCCCCCCTCCCCCTTTTCTGAGCCAAGGCACGTCGTCCTGTTGAATATCCGATACTACTGTACTTCGACAGTACTTCACATGTGCCATTATTCTTACAGTGAAAAGGATGTCTTTTTATTGTATAATTGCCCGAGTTGTTGTTTAGTTCCCGTATGTGTTTGCTCCGCTGCGCAGGTCATCACTAACTTGGTGAAGATGGTGAAAGCTCGCGACATTAGACGACCCTTCTGTCCAGGAGGTCACTGGCTCTCGGTGGAGGTCAACATCCGCGCGGATAAGGTAATTCAGTGTTACTACAGCTTTGCATTTGTTCATTGTTAGATGTGTCCTTAAGTCATATTCCAGCCTTATTGTCTAATGAATTATTAATCGAGAGCCGCATTCACAAAGCTTCCTGAAACGAGTTGATCACAGCTAAATCACGGGGAATATTCAACGAATCACCGCTTTTCTGTGGATTTCCCTCCAAGTATACAATGAAATCCAAGTCAGGATTAAAGTTAATAAAGTAGTGATTTTGAAAGAAGAGTGAAAATAGGCAGGCATCACTTTAGTCCAAGTGCCATCATACCACACCTTTAAAGTCGTTGACACAGATTAAAAACAGAACAATCTAGTTGGAACTAGAATATGAATACATATGAACAATATGAATTAACAAGCAAGAACAATAAATGACGCAATAGCAACCACTGACTACCGGATGTAATTTAATGCTACTCGTGATGTCATTCTCTCTCTCTCCAGGTCACCCAGTTGTACGTCCCATCTGCGAGACACGTGTGGAGAACGCGCAGGATGGGTCGCATCGGACCCCTTCAGTCCAACCTCGATGGTAATGTAATAACTTAACTGTTTGACACGGAGCTATCCCTTTGAGACGAAGAAAAATGTAGAATATTGTACAGTAACAGATGCGTCAGCTTAATGTATAGTTCAGCGAATCATCCTAATTGCTGTCCAAAGTCACCTTGTCCATGTTTGAGTTTTAATATTCTATGGAGATGTGCATCTGTGTTATTGTTACCTTCCCTTCTTTGCTCTCTGTAGCAGATGGAGTGAAGCTGTTAGGGTGAAAATGCGCTGTAGGACTCGAAAATGATTCTCTCTTAACAAGGGATAATGTACTGTTTTTTTTTTTTTGCTTGGAAAAAAACCTCCCTGATAATGTAAAGATGCCATTCAGAGCACTTCCCATGGATAGCGAAAAAAACTGAAAAGTCATTAGCCTTCCCCCGTTTCAACAAAGATATATCACCACATTTTCTCTTCATTACCTCAATTAGGCACTCAGAGGAAAATACACTGACGCAGGCAGGGCTTCCTCCCAGGTTTCTGTGAAGCATGGTGTGAAAACAAGCTGATAACAATGTGTGTATGATCTGCCTGGTCCCACTCACAGGCTGTATGGGATAAATTCAATTAGCGTGAAAGTACCTGATGAACTCAGCCACATCTGGTGCATGTGTTTGTCTGGCCTTTTTCTCATTTCCTTAAATGGACGGGCCCAAGGCTGATGAATGAGCAACGTATTGACCGCTCCGAGGCCATATCTCTCCTCAAAGATGGAAACCTGATGGGGAAAATGCAGATCAGACTGACTAATTGAGCAGAATAATTGAGCCGCAGTGGTGGCAAAGTGAGGAGAGTGAAGAGCGGTTTAGCTATTGTGGCTAATTTAGTTTAGTGGGCTAAACCGTATGATACAGAAGAAAACATCAGCATAATGGATAAGGGCCGGCAGCTGGGGGGAGGGGGGGGCATCTGAGTGTTGGGTTAATTAAAAGGCTCTAGGATGGAGATGTCTTTAATGGCTGGCCTGTAAACGGGGCACTAGGTCTTACTTACAGAGCTTGTGTGTGGAGTATTCTCTGAGCAAGTCTGTCTTACTCCTTGTCCACTTGTAGTTGACCCTGACCCTTGAACCCCGTGGAGGAGAAGACTAAATAATCTGTGTCAATGTCCCTCAATTATTACGAAATCCCAGGAGGCAACAAGAAGATTCTCCAACTTTTCAAACAGTGATTGAATAATCATGTCCACATGTTGTTTTTGCTAAAGTAATTAGTGATGCTTTAATAATATGCACAATAAAAATCAACAAAATATTATCAAACAAATCCTAAAATTACTTCACCTTGATTGAGGTCCTGTGACTTTGAAACAAGGAGACCAGCGGGCAGCTCGCTATACTAAAAAAATAATTTGAATACTTAACTTTGATATAAAAAAATCGTAATGTCTGAATGTGGTTGATATTTTTGGTGTGAATGATTCTTCTCTCCACAGTCGGTTTAGAGCCTCCACAGCTGTCTGTGTCTGAAGAGAGACATCTGGCCATCCTCACGGAGCTCCCGTTCGTGGTGCCCTTTGAGGAGCGAGTTAAGGTAATGCTCACAAGCACAAGCAACACGTGCATCTAGATCTATTATTTTCTATGCGTTATTCTTAATGGGTTGTTTTACTGATATTCGGGTGGTGTGTTGATAGACCTGCCAAGAACTAGGGTGTGTAGGTACAGCGCTGTCCCTGGTACTGAAACCAGTCAGTCTGAAGAATGCCTGCTCTTTTGTTTGATATGCATAAGCTACTGTCTATTTACTCATGCATGTCATTATTGCACATATTGTAGCGATTTGTATTGGATTTTGTCATCACTTATTTGACAATTGAGAAGGAAAGAAAAGTGCAATTTAAGGTAATAATGACAGCAGGTTTGAGGAAAGTTGTTATGTGTACTATTGGAGTTGTGTGCACATAGTGGTACAGTCGTCCTTATACATTTGTATTTCTCACTGAATTACAACTTCATTGACTTTGGTATAAATTTATTTGATCACCAATCCTTTTTTCAAAATTTTTTATACCCTTTTCCCACATTTGATCTAAACTACCAACACAAGCGTTCATCAAAGACAAAGTGTGCATGATACATAGTACAATCCCAATACTGGGAATTAAACATTTTTACAACTCAAAGGATTTGTCGCTGACCCTGCCGCCGGGCTAACACCTGTCTTGTAGATCTTCCAGAGGTTAATCTACGCTGACAAACGGGACGTGCAGGGGGACGGGCCGTTCCCTGACGGCATCAGTGTCACCATCAGACGCAACTACATCTATGAGGACGCCTACGACAAACTCTCTCCAGAAAACGGTACGGCCCGCATCACGCTTTAGGTTAAGATTTGACATGTGCCTCTTTTTGTGGTGTCAAATATCTCACACAAATAGCTCCCATGCACATGGCCAATACTCTCGCCGTTGTGTTGTAGAGTCTTATTGCGTGCGAGGGGAGAGAATGCGTGGAGTGGCAGATGTTGACTCTGTCACTGAAACTCTCCTTATGTTCCATAAAAAATGAAAGGTTCCCGTTAGCGTCGAAGATGAAGGTTAGCTCTCTCCTTGTGCAGAGTATTGAATTTCGGTAAAGCATAATTGTGGTTGCGATTATTATAATGGACCACATAAAAGCAGAATCAATTATTTTAAGTCACCTCTTTTGTGTTTGAATTTGAAAGGGCACTTCAGTGGGGGCAATCTGATTAAAAAGAGTAGTAGGGGACCTGGGCTGAAGACATGATCTATATCATTTATGTGTCTATAAGTTATAGCTGCCTTGATTTATCACTGTACATTAATTATTCTGAAAGATGACCTCTTATAGAATTTGATTTGAATATTCTGCAGGTCAAGAAAGAGCTTTCTTCTTGATGTTTGTTTAGCAGAAACAGCTGATGCACACAGATTTAAATGGTATTGGAATTCTGTTTTTACATTTTTCATCTGTTTTCTGTGTTTACAGAAATTACCAGATTGTCACATATTTGAGACTAAAATGTTGTACTAAAGTGCACAATCGAACTGGATAACAATAAGGGAGCTATGGTAAAATATAAAGGGAGAGCAAACAAGGACATACACATTTGCATCTAATATCAGAGGAGGAGGATATAGGCTACATGTTACACTAAATCTCAGCAACCCGGACTGAAGAAAAAGCTTTATTTCTGTTGGATCAAGTGAATCCAAATCCATGAAGTGAAAAAGATTTGGAAAAATCACAGCTCTAAAGTTCAGTGTTTCCCTGAACATTATATCCCCCAGTCCGGAATATATATATTTTTTTTAAAAGCAGCCACCTCCGCCCGGAAACGTGCACACATAAGTTTGTGTATGCGTGCCGCTCCCAGCGGACAGACTATTTACTTAAACTCCAGTGTTTTCCCCATGGGGAAGCACTGAAGTTGTTTGACTCCACATCTTTGTTGTTTTACCAGAATCATTCTAAAGTGACGAATAAAGATCTGAAGGTCTCAGGCGCATGAATCCAAAGTCCCAGTTTATTGTGACCATTACCTTGATTGGATGATGTTTTGTTTGTGTATTTATTATTTTTATTATTTTCTTCTCACAAATCCCTCCTCGTGCTCTTGTGTCGTCAGAACCCGACCTGAAGAAAAGGGTTCGCGTCCATCTGCTGAACGCTCACGGACTGGACGAGGCCGGCATCGACGGCGGCGGCATCTTCCGCGAGTTCCTCAACGAGCTCCTGAAGTCGGGCTTCAATCCCAACCAGGGCTTCTTCAAGACCACCAACGAGAGCCTGCTGTACCCCAACCCCGCCGCCGAGATGCTGGTCGGGGACTCCTTCACGAGGCACTACTACTTCCTCGGCAGGATCCTCGGAAAGGTGAGCTACCCCGGCCCCCGAGGCTCGATCTGATGATGAGATTAGTGTCCTTTTTTTTTTATTTGAATGAAGCTTAAAAACACCAGAACAAAGGGAGAACATCCAAAGATGTTATAGCGTGGTCAGTATCGTTAAGTCAGTGTTCGAGGTTGGCACACGCTGCAAATATAAACGGGTCGTTTGGTTGTTGGTTTTTGAACCGGACGCAGTTGAGAGAAATTGCCTTCGTTGGTTTCTGGGGGCGAGAACTTTGAGCCGGCACTTCTGCAAGCTTTAGTTTAGTCAATTAGCCCGGTGCATAATCTGTTGACGGCATTGTTTTTCTGTCGCCTCCTTCCTGCGATGGCACTATTTATTAGGGCCTAATGTTTCTAAATCATCCTTAATGCATGTGGTAGTGATTGTTTATCAAGATTCCTCATGCGGGGGGGGGGGGGGTTATCATCTCAACCCGGAGAAGAATTACCTCATGACAAGCGGTCGCCTCTCAATTAGGGCTTCCATTAGCCGATGATTCCTACCTCTTGTTTGTGTAGTGATTGCATTTGGCTGGCACTAAATCAGCGAGCCCACACAGACAGGACATAAATAAGCGCTCAAAGCACGTGGTAATAGCATTTTGATCTGTTTTACAGTCGGGGAACATCCAGGTCTCTTCACTCTTGCGCAGTTCGAGATGGTCTGGTCCACTTATCAGTGGATCGTAACTCCTCCTCCTCTTCTTTTTCTTCCTGTGTGTGTGTGTTCTTTACAAGTGATAAATGACCAATCGGCAGCCAGAAGCTTTCTGCACCCACTCCCTAGATATTGTGCTCTCGATAGCTAATGGTTCAGGCAATTAGGAGAGGGGAAATTAATTTGAATTTGACTTTCAATTAACCCTACCTTAAGTTCCTCTTTCCCCATAAAAATGGACGTTTGAATGGCCGTCTGAGAGGTGTATTGATATTTGTTTAGTGCCGTCATTGCCTTGGTAAAAGGCCCCCGTTTATAGGGATTGGGATTGCATCACTGCAGCCGCGGCGCGCGCCCAGTGCTCATTGCGGCTCAAAGGACACAGGAGATTAATATTGTTAATTAATGTCCGAGGCGTGCCATTGTTGTGGAGGTGATGTATTACAGGCAGGAGTGGCTTGTCTGGGGGTACTCACTGAAATGGGATTGAGCATCAGAATAGAGGCCGGCCCTCATCCTTCTTCCTCACTTGTCCACCCCGCTGTCAAGCGGAAAGATTTAAGCCGCGCGGGTGGTGAAACGCCAAAACGGGTCTCTTTGCTCCTGTGCCTCTATCCCTCCAGACTTCAGACGGACGAGTTCATTTAATCTTGAACGTTTTACCCGACATGGTCTTTGTCAAAATTTCTCATTATGCAATATGGCCGGCAGGAGGCTCTCTTTGTGCCTCATTCGTCTCTCATTAGCACAAAACCTCCAACCTCATCAGCGCTGGCCTCTCCACTCCGTAAACTGTGTGGGTGAGGAAAGTTTCTTCCTCCTCGTCCTCCTGCCAGTGCCTTCTTACTGATCCGCAGCGGCTGAAGGCACACGTTATTAATAGAGATGCTTCTGAAAGGCATTATAATTTTATTGATTCTTAATGCAGTAAATTAAGGAATGTATTTGGCAGCGAACAGAATGCACCTGCAACATTGCTGGCATTTATTCCACCTGATGGTGCCGCGATCCGCTTTAATTGCGTCGCCGCTGCACTCACTTATATTAAAAGGCCCGGGGGCCATTAAAATTAATCCTTTGCAGCCCGAGTCATTTTGGCACAATTTCTGGCAATAAACACTCATAAATAAAGTGTGTGGCGTTGAAAAAATAAGGCCACAGGTTTTTTTCCATACACTTATTGCTGCCTCTTCCCGGCAATAAGTGTTATTGATAGGTTTCAAGGGGCCACCCGGCGCATATGGTCTGGAACGAGCACCGGCCGCGAGAGAAATACTAAGTGGATTATTTTGCATAAAAAATAGACAATGTTTGAAGTTGCCCAATTAACCTGTGTTTAGAAAATAGCCGTGATTTATGTGTGTGCGTGTGTGTTTAAGATGCATGCATTATGGAAATCCTTTGAGATTTATAATCCATTTAGCTGATGTGGTCAGGGTTTTTAGCGCTATCATTTATAAAGACCTGTATATTTTAATGCCTCCAACGGGCTCTTTTTTTTCCGGACTATTCCAGTACATTAGCTTTAGCTTTTATGAGTCACCTGCCCAGCTGTGGTTCTTAATGGCGTTTGAGGTCAAGGTGAGAATTGGCATTTATAAAGTTTGAGGCGGGTGAAACCGAAGCCCGTGAGTATTAAGATGGATCATGTTTTCTGTTTTGCTCCCGGATTAACTATCTTATCGCTTCATTCTTAGATATAAGATCTGTAAGCAAATATAAGGTTGTAAAAAGTGCTTTGTAATCAGATTTCTGAATGTGTAAATCATAATGTATTGCTCGCCACTTGACGCGGGCAGCTTGTTTATCTAATCATCATGTTTTATTCAGTGATACACAAGCAATAAACCATTCCTGTGGTTAATCTTCCTGGCGTTTGCACTCATTGAGTGATGATGGCGCGGCAATTTACATGAATGAAGAGTAGCCTTGTCCTGCAGTCGTCCTCCAGTTAACAGCCACACTTTTCCCTCCAGGCTCTGTACGAGAACATGCTGGTGGAGTTGCCGTTCGCCGGTTTCTTCCTGTCCAAACTTTTGGGAACCAGCGCCGAGGTGGACATCCACCACCTGGCGTCGCTGGACCCGGAGATGTACCGCAACCTCCTCTTCCTCAAGAGCTACGAGGGCGACGTGGAGGAGCTGGGCCTCAACTTCACTGTGGTCAACAACGACCTGGGAGAGGCTCAGGTGACAGGGGTTCGGGGGGGCGCGGGGTGGGATGGAGTCGGATAAATGATTCACACGTTCCCTTATTTATTTCCATCTCTCTCGCTCTCTCCCTCTCTCGCTATCCCCCCTCCGCCGGTCAGTACCTCTCATTCAGCCATCTTTCCAGCCTCCTGTTTAGTTCCTCTTTGTGGCGTTAATAATTCATTCCCCTCATGATGAACCACTTTTCAGCTCGCGGGAGAGATAAAGCACGTCGCCACCGGAGCTTGGAGGATACACAGCAGCTCTGTTGACCTTGCCAACCCCCCCGCCAGCCCACCCCCGCCCACACTTTCGAGAAATGATCTGGGGACACGCCTGACAGAAGCAACTAGCCGCTCTTAAGCACGTCCCCCCCTCCAAAGCTCAAGGCTGCGAGGACGAGCCGCCCGGCAGCACTCTGAGTCACTCGGGCCCAGACCCCGGCACTCTACCCCCCCCGGGGGCCCCTGTTTGCTCAGGGCCGTGTTGGCTCTCCTCAAACAACACCTGAAATGGTCGAGTTACAATGGGGCCCTCCCGGTCGCAAGTAGGGCATCGCAAACACGATTGGGAAAACAATTTGTGAAAGATTAGGCACACACCCGGGAGCAGTCTGCCCTGCATTTGCCCTCGTGAGATAGCCAAAGCAAGCAAGATAAGGACAGTAATTCTCTTACATTAGCACATAATCAGAATCCCCTGTGGGGGAAGACAAAAAAAGGCTGAAAATGATTTGCTGTACGTGCATTCGGCGGACGGACAAAATGTTGAACAGCTTACTTTATAATCCAATCTAATTTAATATCGCCGAACCAAATACCTTTTGTGAGGCTTATCAATCATTTATTGTTAAAGACTGCGTCAGAGAGCTGCTGATTCACCTCTGTTGTACATTTCTTACTGTTGTTCGTTAAACAAACATCTGCGACCGTCAACATGGGATGATGTCACTCCGGCCCCGTAAAAAAAAAAACCCTTTTTTTTAGTCTTTTACGTTCCTGTTTTGTTATTTTCTTTGACACTGTGAATCTTAACGGTTCCAACACCCATGTGTGTCCGCAAATAAAAGAACTCCAAGTTGTACAAGTAAGAAGTAGTTGAAGTAGTTAATACATAAGATAGAATACGATTACTGAAAAAATGCTCTGGAGAAAACCGATTTTCTTTCCCCCCGCTATGACGTCGTCAAGCACCATGTGAACAGAGATGAGCACATCGTATCAAGCTCTAACTGCTCTATAGATAATGAAAGGAGAACTGCAGGCCAAATTGTATTGGACCAGATGTTCATTGGATGTGCGACATTTAGACACACACACACACAGAGCCGTACCTTTAATCAGAGTGCTGGTGGAAACATTTTAATTACCTTTCTCTGATTGAATTAAATTCAACTGGCACAATCAGAAGCACTTTGTTTGCTGGTTGGTCATATGGCTCCTTGGGGAGACGCAATGATCTCCATAATATGATCTGCATAGTGAAGTGTGCCGTATGGCCACCACCAGTCACGTTGTATATTAAATATTACTAAGACGCACAGGGAAATATTAAACTGTGAGGAAAACCTTTCGACGCAGGTGGTTGAGCTGAAGCTGGGAGGCAAAGACATTCCTGTGACCACAGCCAACCGGATAGCCTACATCCACCTGGTGGCCGACTACCGGCTCAACAAGCAGATCCGGCCTCACTGCCTGGCCTTCAGACAGGGCCTGGCCAACGTGGTCAACCTGGAGTGGCTGCGCATGTTCGACCAGCAGGAGATCCAGGTAACGGCGTGCGGCGAACCCGACGGGGCGTTCATGACTCGCACCGACGCACGACTTATGTTCCTCCACCCGTCTCTTTGGATGCATCTGTGCAGGTGCTGATATCCGGGGCTCTTGTGCCGATTTGTCTCGACGACTTGAAGAATTTCACAAACTACTCTGGTAAGTGTCTGATGCATGAAAATAGTTGTGTTACTGATACCTAAGGGTCAGCCCGACGTGTGAGCCCTGGGTTCACGGATATCAATTTCTCCATCGTGGGCTCCCGTAGGCGGGTACTCTGCCACTCACCCGGTCATCCAGATCTTCTGGGAAGTGGTCGAAGGCTTCACAGACGAGGAGAAGCGCAAGCTGCTGAGGTTCGTCACCAGCTGCTCCAGACCGCCCCTGCTGGGATTCAAGGTGAGGTTTTCCCCTCGCTGCGTCTTTTCCTCCCGATACTTGCCCTGCATATTTAGACCTCCCCGTATCCTTTGTTATTGGCGGGCTCTCCAAAGCCCGAACGGAAGGGGCGGGTTCCTCGTTAACGAGCTTGTAATGAAAATTCCTCGACTGATAACAGCCCTGAAAATGATAATTTCCAAATTAGGCGTATGATAAGAAGTGGCGTCTTATCGCCACTTCCACTGCCGTTTGATAGTTCATGACCTTCCTCTGTTGAAGAACTTCCTTACCGCCGCGCTGGATGTGTGGGCTCGGTCGGAGATCCTGGCTGGACAAATATTACCAATCAGCCCTCTGTAGCAGGTTGAACTTCTGAACTTTTGCCTTCTGTGTGACACGGCGGAAAGCAGCAATTTCCTATTAAACAAACACGAGCGGGAACCATGTCCCTGTGCTTCTAGACGGTGTTTCCAGCAGTGCTGAATCATTACTGCTATTTCTGAAATTATTTCCTAATTGGAAGCAGTTTCACTTTCTCACAGACTTGATTTGTGGTACACTTAGGTAGTTTGAGATGCGGCTGGGGGGAGTGGGGGGGGGGCGGAAAGTGTTGCCTGGGGCCATTAAAGAGTTTTTTATGTGTCTTACTTCGTCCAACCAGAAGCTGTAATCGGCATATGATGGGTTTTAGTGCTCTTCATGACTCTCAGTAAGTCAAGAAAACCCAAATGGAGTCCTGCAGCAGACTGAGGCAACCGAAGCCCTCCTTAAATTCCTTTGCCGTACC
Organism: Pungitius pungitius; assembly: GCF_949316345.1. Classification (NCBI taxonomy): domain Eukaryota; kingdom Metazoa; phylum Chordata; class Actinopteri; order Perciformes; family Gasterosteidae; genus Pungitius; species Pungitius pungitius. The sequence goes on along the minus strand of NC_084918.1, from coordinate 4,378,582 downwards.
TTCTATTTGGATTTGAGAGTTTCCTGCTCTCCACATTTAATCAATTTGCCGCCCCCCCTCCCAATCCGTGTCTCCTCTCCGGGCAGGAAAGGGCGGTAATACGTGGGGGAGCGGCCCCTGACCCGGCCCTCAGCCCGAGCCAGCTAAGCCTTAATTAGCTGTCGTGAAACGGCCCAGGATTCATTAGAGGAGAAATAGCTCTGTCAGGAGAAGCCATTTAAAAAAGATGATGGAAACTCGTCTCTCTTTTTTTTTTGGTCCAAAATGATAGCCGTGGTAATGGCGCTTTCTCAATAAGCAACGATAGTTTAATACGGTAATTGTCAGAGAAATGAGGTCGTAACAGCTAAGCCCCCGAAGAGCCATTTAATCGGGCGAGTGCGGCCACGGAGGCGCAAGCGCTCCCTTTAAATAGCGGGGGGAAATCGGGGTGGAGGAGTTTATTTTGTCAGGCCCGGCGTGTGATGGAAACGCTCCGTGTCACAGTCTGCAGATGAGGTGGCCTCATCACGAGGAGGCTCGAAGAAAAGCCAGATCGACAACATGAAATGACCATTCCTTCAAGCGCCTCATCCGAGGGTCACGCCGTGGGGCAGTCCCCCCCCCACCCCCCAACTCAGTACCCTTCAAAACGCCAACCCGCCCTCCTAAATGTATACTTCCGCTGTATTAGCTCAACGCTTAATGTTTCTTTTAACATTCGTCCCCTCGTTGACGTTGACATTTATTACCTAATCTCGGATTGCGTCTCGTCATTCCTTCCGTCTCTAAATGCCTCCCCATTTCTCCGGGTTTAAAAAAAAAAAAAAATGTAACGCCTTTAAACCTTTGCACGCAGGAGCTCTACCCGGCCTTCTGCATCCACAACGGCGGCGACGACCTGGAGCGCCTGCCCACCGCCAGCACTTGCATGAACCTGCTCAAGCTCCCGGAGTTCTGCGACCAGCACCTGATGAGGAACAAGCTGCTGTACGCCATCGAGTCCTCCGCCGGGTTCGAGCTGAGCTGAGCTGAGGAGGGAAGGAGGCGCAGGCTCCTCTGAGCCCGTAACCACGGACACGCCGCCGCACAACACGGCTTCGGAGGATAGAGAAAAAAGTCCATTCAGAATCACAAAAAAAAGAGAAAGTAGGGGAACAAATGATGCACTGACCTGCCTGATTTACTGTGTGTGTGTGTGTGTGTGTGTGTGTGTGTGTGTGTGTGTGTGTGTGTGTGTGTGTGACTGTGTGCATGCGTGTGTGTGCGTGCCAAGCCGAGGGGTGAGGACATGATCACCTGCAGACTGCAGCAAAAAGGGGGTTGGATGCAAGGCTGAAGCGTGGACAGCTTTTTTTTTTTTTTTTAAATCCTTGTTGCTTTTAAGTAATTTAAATGTTTAATCACATGTCAAAACACTTTAGAATGCGCAGCGACGTGTGTGGGGGGGGCGGCGGCGAGTTCAGCGGGTCGTGAGCTGAAACGCAGCAGCTGCTGCTCGCTGGTGTCATGGAACAGGAATGGGAAGTTATTTTTCACCAAAGATTAAGTGGCATCGCATAAAAAAGGCAATATAACCGCGGAGGGACTCTGAAGCCTCCCTGTGGCGGGGGCCGAGGGGCTTTTGTGCACAGCCTTCATGTATCTTCACATAGAGGTCATCGAAACTACATTTCTCCTGCGATTATTATTACGAGTGAAAACACACACACACGCACACACGCGCCATCTCAAGTTTGGAAATGTATCATATTGCTGGACTCAATTTTGGGGGGGGGAGATATTATATGATTATGGATTTGTGAATATGTATATGTTTACAACTACTCTTGTATTATTCAGTATTTGTACAGGTTTGTTTTTTCTTTCCTTTTGTGTGACGAATGGAGACCTGGTGTTTTCACACAAGCGGCTCCAAGGTGAACAATCTCCTCCCCGGGTTTGTTCTGAGGGATCAGCAGCCACGTCGATCGGTGATCAGTGTACCAACAGGGCGGGAAAAAAAAGGAGTGTGTGGAAATAAACCCATTTTTTTTCTCTTTGCGTTTTTTTCTTTCCAAAAGAATCTTTTCTTCTTGCTTGTAATTTACAGTAATGGCGCAAGCATAAAACCGTGCTTTCTGGGGAAAGCTCCTGAGTTTTATGGCCTCTGACATATAATTAAAGAAACATCCAGTTAAGAAACACTGAGCAGAAGTATTCTGGCCTTGAGATGCATTATCGGGCTGAGCACAAATCAAGGTTGTGTGCGTTTGCCATAAATCTAGCTGCCCTCTGATGCAGTACAGCTCAGGAGGATATTCATCCCTCTTTGGACCGGGTCCATCCTCTCCATCCTCTCCTCCCTCGTGAAACAGCCAACTCTGCTGCCCCCCCCCCCCCCAAATCCCCCTCCTCTCCTCTCAGAGCCCAAACCCCCTCGCATCCGCCGGGCCAGGGAACTCAAAGTGATAATTGGGTCTTAAAAACCAGACTTGTCATTGAAATGAGGGATTCATCTCAATTACTATGAGATTTATTTAAGACTATTAACGTTGTGATGGATTATAACTGACAAAGTTAATGCAGGGTGTTGTGAATCATCGTCAGTGCGCAATATACTTTAGCTTCCTCGTAGGCCTTTTAAGAGCTAATTGAAGCTTTTAGGCTTGTTTATCCTGCTGCACAGCAAGGAAACATCAGACATGACTTGATTGCAGATTGTAGCCTTTACAATCCACGAGATTGCTCCGGAAGTGCCGTCAACCGTGCACTAAAATCAGACAATACCCGACAGTCATGGCTGCAGGTGCTGCATCAAAGAAGACGTGTTTCCCTCCTCCCTATGATCCCCTTCATGGTTATTTGCTGTAGCAGAGTACCATCTGGTGGTGAACCAATACTACTGCATGAAGAACGTTCTGCTGCCTTGTAATAAATGAAAGGCCGAAAACTCGAGCTCAGTGTGCCGCTGACCCCCCCCCCCCCCCCCATGAGAGACATCTTTATGACGCATCACTTGCGCTCTTTGGTCGCCCGGTTGCAGCAGAAGAGACGAGTTATTCTGAATGGGCTTCATGAATATGGAAACATGCACAAAGAGGTTTAAGGCTCACACGTAGGTTCACCATTTGCAGCACTGTAGGATGCCGTGTGTGTGTGTGTGTGTGTGTGTGTGTGTGTGTGTGTGTGTGTGGGGTGTGTGACAGTGCAGCATTCTGTGCCTGTCCAGGCATGAACAGGGAGTGGACCAACCTTATTTCTGGCTCTCAGTCATTTGCATGCAAGCAGCAGCCTAGTGTAGGTATAGAGGTATATTGCAGCCTGCTGTCATAATTATCCCCAAAAAAGCCTATAAGAGTCTATTTGAATAGGTTTGGCGAAAGCTATCGACTCTGTTGTGAAAAATGACCGGTGCATGATATCTATTGCTGTGATTCCTCCCGCTCATTGAGTCTAATTAGATACTGACTGGCCTTAATGTCCAGTGTAACTAATAGCCATCTGTCATTTTCATTGGGTCTTCCTTTGCTGGCAAGAGCTGCAGTCGGCTTTAACGGCAACAACGACCTTCAGGTTCCATTTAAAATCAATGCCAGTCTGTATAATTTTAGCCTCAATTCGGTTCAAAGTTACATTTTGTTTCTTTGGGCTGTGATGAGTTCATCTTATGGATTTGATCCTTTGATTTTTTTTTTTTACTCCCATCTTCTCCGTACCGCCCAATTTTTGTAGCTGTGTTTTAAGTCCATTCCTGCCTGTAAAGTCCACTAGGATGTTTAATTTAAAGCTTGTTTTCTTACATCGTGGTGGGAAAGTACATCGCAGCTCTCTGACACACACATAAACATTTTTATCTGGCAGGTTATTTTCCAGTTGTGCTGCCTTAATGGAATGAGTTTCGACCCCTTTACTCTGACACGTACGGCCAAAATGTTCCTGCCTGAAGATATGGGACGCTCCCCGGGTTTGTTGTGCAATGAGAGATATGATCTGGAGTGCCAGCATGTAGAACAGTGGGGCCCTGGAGCTATAAGCTTAAATAAAGATAGCTTTATGTGTTTTTCCTACTTAAATATGTCAATGAGGTACTAAAAGATATTTACATTTTTAAAGATATACAAACCTATATCCTATGTTCCCTCTTGGATGGTCTTCAGTCACTGGTCACCTGTTTAACACACTCTGCACGACAGATGGCACAAAAAGCCTGGTCTTGGTCTTCTGCACCTGCGCCGCAGATCAAGTCAACTTTTTTCATGGGGGGGGGGGGGGGGGGGCTGTTTAAGGAACATCCGAGGTGCAGGACGGGCTCGCGTCTCCGTTCATGTTCTATACAGAGGTGAAGAGTGGAGCCAGTCATCTGTTCGCCGGGTCTGTGGAGTGTCATCGTGGATGCGTGAGCAGGGTCAGAGAGACGCTCAAAGACGTGGTGCTTTCAGGGACACATTGGAAAAAAAACACCTCTATCGTGAACTTCTTGTAGCGCAAATGCATTTAATAGCCTCAATGTTGAAAATGACAAGATCGACATACATGCTATGGGGGGTTGTGAAACTATTCGACAAATATGTTTACTAAAGACTAAAGAAAAGGTAAGGCCATTTTCCTTTTATTTTACTCTCCACTGGTCACAATGAAAAATAGGCACGCAAAGTAGAGGAAATGTGTTCTTAAGTAGATAATTGGTTTCTGCACAAACATTCCAGCTCTAATAATATTAGCTAATAAAAATAGGATCTGCAATCTGGTTCCAGCACATGCGATGATGTATAAGCAACGTCAGTTTTGCACTTTGCATGTTCGTTCTTATGATGAAAGGTATCACTTACAGTGTATCCCAGATGAGCAACGCAGTTTTAAACATTTGACTTCGTCTTCATTTGAAGATGCAACAGTGAGAATTTTATGTTGTGCAAACAATGCAGCTAGATTCCCTGTGGTACCCTGGACACCGCCTTTCTTATGTTATTTTGTGATGACTTTATTCACACAGAAATATATTGTTTCAGAATATACACAACGGAAATAACAACTGAAAGGCTTAAAGGTGTTGATTATTAAGTTTGACACGGGGTCCATCATCATGACAAAGCTTTAAGAATAAAAGTAAGTAAAAGTGAGTAAAAATACCGCAGTCTTTTTTTTTGTCACGTATTGATTGTTGGGGTGTTGAACTACAAACCCTCCCGAACCATTTGTTGTTTTTAATGGCTCACATTGCTAAATGTATACGACCCTGACTTTGTACAGGGATCTTTTTTTGTTGTTGCAGTTTCGAGAATCCGACCGGCCTTGAAGGCAGCAGTACCTCAGAAGGCTACACCGTATCGGTTCCTGACGCTACACCACCAGCAGCCGCGGTTCTCAGGAGGAAGACACAGGAATAGCGAGGGAGAAAGAAGAGCCCCCCCACCACCACCCCGCTCGAACGCACTGTTTTTTTGTTTTGTTTTAATTAACAGGTAAGCCCCTCCGTCAAGAGGCGTAAGTTGTAGGTTTAAGCGGCTCCATTGTGTGTAACGTCTCCGTCTCCTGTCGCATCGGGACTCGGTAACGTAAACGCCACTCGTTTGGATGCTGTGGCGTCGCAGCCTCATGCAACAAGATACCAATATATATATATATATATATATATATATATATATATATATATATATATATATATATATATATATATAACTGTCATAAACTAACGTTAATTATGCATCGTTAGGTCCACGCGGATGCGGTGCTCGGTTTGAAGACCCGTCTCAAGATATACGCTCGCTTAAACCTGCTTTTACTCGGCTTCGGCTAGCTGAACGAGCCCAAACATTTCATAACTTAGCAACAGCTAGCTACACCGCGAGCTAACTCAACGGACGTTAACTGTCAAATTATGAATGCCACTTAAACGTTAGCGTTATTTCCCGCTCGGTTCAGACTCAACGCGTTAGCTTAACGGGCTAATATGAGACTAACGATGCCAGTCTAATATTAAAGATAGGACTATTCCCAGAGGGGGTTCTCATTATGCAATATCTTTGCTGTTATGATAATATCAGCACACATGCAAGAAGTCCCCCCCCCCCCCGCCGTGAGGTTGACCCGCATGTTGATGGTGGCTCGTACAAGTTCGACTGGTCCTCGACTTCAATTTGTTTGTTTGCAACTTACGTTAGTTGCACTTTTAGGAGCAAGTTCAACACATGAAATACTATATTTGCAAGTGTGATAAGTGACTGTGAAATAGCCGTTTCATTTATTGCTCTATGGCCGATTCACAATCATTTTAATTTCTATTATCTATGTTTTCTTTGCTGGACTCAACTACAGAAAAAGTAGTAAAAAGTAGCATTTTCTTTTTAAAAACAAAGCAAATGTTTTCGAAGCTGTATTTCTTATGAGTTATTACCATTAAACCAACAGTTTATATGCCAACCTTTGAGTAGCTGTATTTATGTATTATATAGTTATGATGTATTCATCTGATCCTTTGAAGGATCTGTAAGTGATACCGGCCGTGTCCTCTGTGGAGGACCACTTTTGCCAAATAATGTATCCTGCCGAGTGCATTACACTGCTAACAAGGTACTGTTTGCCACATGGTGGTTATTGAACCCCAGCGGCTATTTGATCAAGTTCCCTCACTGATTTCCTCACACATTTAAAATGTGTGACTGGATCCCTCGTCCAAAAGGACGATGCTCATTTTTGTTTACAGTAAACTAACTCTTCTCTTGTGACCAAGGGCCCTTGGAACATGTTTCCGCAAATAGGTGTTAGATAAGTCGTGCGGAGACTCAAATCAAAATGAAACCAAGTTTTTTTTTTTTTTTTTTTGCGATGATTAATGCTGTAATTTGTGATATGCCCTGAACCCTGGTTATCTGGTAATTGCGACATCAAGGAGTTTAGGGTAAGAATGCAAGAGCGAGACTTCTTGGCCAATCACTTCCTGATCAGTTTACTTATTATCTGATTGTGTGCTTATCCTGAGTGATCCAAAACAGCCAGACCCTCTTTGCCAGTAACTGAACTTCAAATCAATAAAGCCTCTTTGATTAGAATCTTGAATCACCTCTGGTTCTCTTTTGAGTCGTCACGGGGTGGACTGACCCACATCTGTTGCTCCCGCCGAGGCACACTCCTCAGGAATCCGGCAGATCTGGGTCAGCGGCGGAAGTCCACCACAAAGGCGTCCTTCTGCACGTACGTGCCGCGGCTCCTCGCGGGTCGGTTGGTTTTTAAGAGGAGACCCAGAGGAAAGTGAACAATTTTCTGGGTCGCCACTGTTCACGTGTAGATTGTGGTCTATATTCGGGGATGGAAAAGAGGTCATTCTTACAGCGAGGGCTGTAAATGGTGGAAATTGAGTCAATGAGGGGCATTGGGAGTTGCGAAAGACGGGAGTTAAGTGCCTGGGCCGTGTCTCAACGAGGAGTCCGTTATTGGCACTGCCATGTGCCAACCCCCCCTCCATGCCCCTCCACACGCTCACAACAGACACAAACACAATCTAACTGCAAAGGCCACAGGTTATAAATAGTAAACAAACAGGACACAGTTGAGTCCCTGCGTAAGTTGCCCTCACGGGTTCCTTTACCATTTTTAGTTCGATGGCCAAGGTGTCTCTCCATTAGTTAGCGGCCGCCTGTGGTTTTCCTCTGCATTTTCCTCCTCGTTTCGGCCGGCCGGTTGCAGAATGTTGGATCTCGCCTCTCTGTTTTAAAGAGAAGTGCGTGCCTTGGGTAGAACTTGGAGGGGAGAAATATAATGTGACCACCTTCCACCGCTGGACACACAAGGACGATGTGTTGGAGAGAAGGTGTCGTCCACTGGGACGGGTAGGAACGCAGCGTTTCCCCTAGTTTGACTCCCTTTGGCTCGGCAGAGTTCACGTGAAAACGATCCGCTGCATTGCACTTATTTAAAAACACAATGGCGAGAGGAAAACGTGTTTTTTATGATCCCCAAGTTTTCTATTAACAGACAGGGGCAGTCTCTTGTTGCAATGTTTCCTTTTGTGTCCGGAAACTGTCAATCGGAGGAGGAAATGTGATATTCTAACCATATTGTTTCCTCTTGCTGCAGCTACAGTTTTTTTGTGGTGTGATATCTTAATATCCAACTCTAGATGCAAAATAAGAAGAGCTGATTGTGTTCTGATGATTTTCCCCCAGACCTGTTCAGTCTCGTTTTTTTTCTTCAGAAGCCAAGCTTCATAACTTCAACATTGGGTCATGTTCAAGAAATGCGTCACAGTCTTTATGGCTGTATCCACAAACCGTGATTCATGTTTGTTTTCTTACTGCCTGGGGGGTGAACACCAGTTTACGATGTAATTTGGCTTGGCTTCTATTAGCTTAGCTGTCCTCCTCCCTGCGTCTCTATTTCAGTGCAGTTGATTACATTGGTGTGTACTGCCACCCCGTTTAATGCCGTTGCCCCCTCCCGTTGACCTCTGGGGTCTGGAGGGGAGATATCCCGCCCGCCACACATGGCCACGGTCAGTCGCAGTTTGTTGGGCCGTCCGAGCAAACTTGTCTTAACGTAACTTCCTCTTCTTTCCGCAGAGACAACCCTCACACGGGACGGCAAGTAGAAACTCACACAGCCATGCTGGAGTATTACCAGACATTAGGAGTCCAGAAAAATGCAACGCAAGAGGACATTAAAAAAGCGTAAGTGCCCCCGAGTGTTTTTCTGCTCCATTTTGCCCGAGATTGTTGCTAAATGTGGCCCACTCAAAGGGGTGTAACAGGTTAATTATATCCTCCCTCTGGCTGTGTAAACAGACACAAGGAGAGAAAACAGAGAGGCTGCAATGCAGAAAAGTTTCCACTCTTCTCCCTGTAACCTTCCCTGTGTCAAATACCTTCCCTTTTACACTCCCCACACGCAGATCTCCCACTCAACAGGAGAAAAGCAGGTATTTTAGATAACGCAGCAAATCACTCAGTGGCATGAAATTATGTGAGAAATGATGAACATCAAATCAACCAGTGGATCCGATCTGCAGAGGTTAGAAAGATAGCGAATGCGGAGCGTCTGCCATCTCTACGCGCACCAGTTATTGGCAGCCCAAGTCAAATGTTATCTCCACCGAGACCGGCCAGTAAGTCACATCTGCAGACGTGGACGACACAAACCCTTCACCGCGGGAGGAGCCGTGTTCCCCGTGTGTCCGCTGGCGGCCGGGCCTAGAAACAAAGCGCTGATGCAGCGTCAGCCGGCGAGCGAGCCTCGCGTCAGCCGAGTGCGGGCTGTCTTATGTTATGTGTTATTTCCACCGGGGGGGGGGGGGAGAGACAATGTAGGCATGTATGTGTTTGTGATGTGTGTGCATACAGGGGTGTCTGTGTGTTTGGTGTAGGCATAGTTGCAACCCTAAAAAAAGACCTGAATGTGTTTCTAATGTGGGGGGGGTGTCCACTATACATGCATACACATTTTCCACCTCCCATTACTGTATTAAGAACTGACAACCCCCCTCCACCTCCCCACCCAGGAATATTTACAGTGTACGCCAAACATTGCGCGTTTGTCCATGTATGTTGATGTGAATGTCCGCATTTAAACTTCATGGCCTTTGTGCTTCAGTTACAGAAAATTGGCGTTGAAGTGGCATCCAGACAAGAACCCGGACAACAAGGAGGAAGCGGAGAAAAGGTTCAAAGAGCTTTCAGAGGCGTATGAGGTGCTCTCAGATGGTGAGCTTTGTTCTGTGGATTAATGTGTGACATGTGTCATTCATCAAATGTGTAAAGCAGATCATTTCAGACCTGAACCTGTTTCTAAGTTGATGCAAACAGCAGAGCGATGCACACATGAACACAACAGAAGCTTGTAACATTTTAATTTTATTATCACAAACTACAAGTCCGTTATGTTCCTCACATCCAGTCTGGGGAAGCATGTGTTGCTGCAGTAAGGAGTGTTTATACCCAAATTAGTGGGTCCATAGTCCTCAGGAATCAGGAATCGTTTATTGCCATTATATGTTAGACATACATGGAATTTGACTTGGCGGTTGGTTCATGACGAAAGACAGTCCAATAATGGACAACAGACAATGTAATGCAGCAATAAGATAAAAGTAAAATACAAATATAATAACGTATAGCTATAAAGATAAAATAAAAAATAAAATGTTGCAGGTTTGAGTTTTACTTTGTGTTTCACTTTTGTTTTTTCGTGTTTTTCCGTCCCTTCGGACTCAAGGAGGAACTAGTGAGAACTTTGTGGTCAAGGTCATTGTGACACATGATGACGGGGGGGCCGACACTTTGGGGCAAGCAGGCAGAAAGTGCAGATTTTAACTTAAAGGCGTAGTTAATTTGATGCTAATTGAGGATTAAAATAAAACAAAATCTCCCTTTGTTGGTTTGTTTAATCTGTTTCATGCAAAGTCTTTCTTTTCCCACAACAGAAAGCCAGAGGAACACTTACGACCGATACGGCAAAGAAGGTCTTTCAGCAGCAGGAGGAGGAAGAGGAGGTCGAGGAGGAGGTAAGGAGACCACTTCCAAAATAACAAAATATTCGATGATGGAGATAGGATTTCAGTAGTCAAGTAGAGAAGCCTGATGAGGATTGAAAGTAAGTTCATGATTTAGTGGCTGTGGTTCTCAAACTATTGTGAGAGTTATCTAACCATCAGCAATAACATTTATGTTTTTATTATTCAAATTAAGCTGTTGTGTTTATGTTTTATGACATGCATGACTCATGTATTTTATGAGCTTTTATATTGTGTTTTACAGGGGGCCATTATGAACACTTCGGTGGCGGCGGTTTCACATTCCGAAATCCCAACGACGTTTTCAGGGAATTCTTTGGCGGCAGAGATCCATTTGCAGATTTCTTTGGTGAGTGTGTTTTCAATAAATGTTTTCAGAAAGATAAAAGAAAGGAAAAACCCAAAGAGTCATAAGAGTGCAGAGAAGGCAAAGGTTATTATTAGCCGCATCATTTCATGCGATCAAAAAATGCACGCAGACGAGAGAGAAGAAGAACAAGTTGACATTTCTATTAGTGTGTCTGTTAGCTAGCAGCCCCCGCTGTGTAGAAGGGTCGGAGACTGAGCATCAGGACCAAGAAAACATTCTGTGAAGCTTCGCGCTAATCCGCCACAGCGCACGCAGAGCGCTCCTCACGTCCGGAGGTCGTCTGCCACTAAATGTCACATGTCGTCCGACTCTTTAGTTGAGCTACGTAGCCTTCAGCTACTACTTTAGAAACAACACTAGATACTACTAAATACAAATAAAGAAATGGATGAAATACCTAAAGGCATCTGAAGTTGCATCCTAAAAATAAACTGTTTTTAGTGAATTAGTTTTAGATTTCATCTGATCTTACAAAGACATGTTTCATCTGAAACGTCTGAAACAATTAAACAATCTGTGCAGGGTGAACTATTAAATAATAAAATAAATTGCCAAACATTCATAGATTTATTTTTTATTTTTTCATGTGTGTTGAGAGGATTTTATTTTTTCCCCCACTTTGTTTCTTAAATAAACAACGAGAATATAAAAAAGAATTTAGGCTAAAAATAGCCGTTAGTGGTAACCCTACATTTTGTCTTAATCTGCCTATTATCGTGGACACAACAGAGCGGTTGCAGCTCTCTATGCTCTTACACCGCTGGTAATGCGCTGTGGCTGTTGATCACTAATTGTTCTGTCCGTAGTGAAGGGACTTTTAACGTCTGGCCCGGTTGTCCGGGTTCAGCTGAAGGCTGATTGGGAGGCGTGTGTAGTTCACCCTGTGGAGCTCTAAATATGGAGTTCAGACGCAGGCTGAGGATGGATTTGAACGTCTACATCACTCAAATGGAATGCTTTCAAAAATAGCTTCTGTATTAAAACAAAAGCAGATGTAATAAGGCTGTGTGTGTGTGTGTGTGTGTGTGTGTGTGTGGGAGCACACGTAAAACATAGTGCGACACAAACACTCATATGACTTAAAGTTGTTGAAAGTAACTGTAATCTAATACCTGAGTTATTGGAAATGTGCTAAAGAAAGGTGGAAGGGTGTGTGTTACTGAACTCAAACTTGTTGGGAAATTAAAATAATTATTTTTATAAGTGTTTTTTCCCGATAAACTTGCATGTGGTGGTAACATGGAGACGATGAGGTGACGCAGCGCAGCTGTTGCTGTTTATTCCCTGTGCTCGCAGCACTTCGCTGGGATTTTTCAAAGTGCTTCTTGTGTACTGAAGAGGGTAGAGTTCAAGTTCCATTTCCAATGGGGATGACCTTTTATTTTTTTCTGCTTAATTGGTTCGCAACAGGATACGTGCATCCGCCCTGACGAATTTTCTTCAACTATACTTAGTGTAGATACTAAGAACTGTTTTTCCTCGGGGAGATCTAAATAAAGAAGCTTTTTGATTTGACTTTCCTCAAGAGGGCAGCCGCAAAAAAATACGTTTCAAATGTGTTTTTAAAATCCCGACCGGCCTCCCGTCGCGACCGTCTCAGTGAGCAGCAGCTGGTCTTGTAGATCTGTCACTCACACAGCCACCTCAGAGCGGACGGAGGCGTGTGTGCGCGCGCGCGTGTGTGTGTGTGTGTGAGTGTGTGTGTGCGCGTGTTTATTTGTGTTTGTGGGCTCTAGAGACAAACACAGATTGACCCGATGGCGGTGTCTCAGTTTGAGAGAGCAAACCTTCTCATTCTGAAAGGAACGCGTGAAGGAACGGCATCAGTAGATTTTACACGCATGTGTTGTTTGAAGTACTGCAGAAACACACAGTGATATTCCTCCTGTAAGTGACGTACTGTCCTGCTCTAACCCTTCAAATCATCCTCTGCTATTACACCAGGTTTTAAAGGTGTGCCAGAGTCCTCCCTGATCTGCTCTCTGTGCTCGAGAGGTCTCACACAGTTCCGTCAGAGTGCCGTGACCTTTTCATCTCTTTGTGTACACCAGCACGCTGTTTTTTTCTCTTTAAGAGCTGAGCTGTTTCTTCTTGCTTCCTCTTTGAGGTAAACCGACAGTAATGCAGTTACAACAGCGATGGGGGGGGGATTCTTTTACTTAAAGCTTTCTTTCCGAGGGAACAAACGAAGGCTTCTCGTCGCTGCTTACGATCGACGCTGGAGGAGGAACCGGTGCCAGCGATCCAGCTTCGTCCCGCCGGGTCGACCCAGATCGGCAGCTTGCAATTAGCAGCACGTCCGCAGGGCTTTAGGGGGAGAATCGGTGGGGGCCACTTTGACAGTTGAGACTGTTCCAGAAGTTACAAACTCAATGCGCGTTTAGGAAGCTGTGTCTTAAAGCTGCTCAAATCCGTTATGTCCACATCAACAGTGGATCAAACGCACATTCATCCATCCATTGAATCTTCTTTGCATATATGCTGCATGTGCAAGAACTGAAACAAAAAGGTCCAACCTTCCGTGCTTATGCATAGAACGAGCTGAAAGTCCAAAAGACAAAAATCTTTACTGTCTGCTATGTTCCCCCCCCCCCCACAGATGAGGACCCATTTAACAACTTCTTCGGAGCCAGTCACGGTCGCCATGGGGGTGCCTTCCAAAGCCGGATGGGGGGCTCGCACTTTGGTTTTGGGGGCTTCCCGGCGTTTGGGCCTGGCCTCTCAGGTTTCAATTCAGGTCCACACATCCTAACAAATGGCTCCACATTTTACCCGACTCGTCATGAATTCCATGTTTGCTGCGTTCTTTCTTGACGGTGTTGCTCTTCCACAGGTTTTAGCCCCTTTGGAGAAATGGGCGGAGGGGGATTGACCTCCTTCTCCTCTTCGTCGTTTGGCGGAGGCGGCGGCGGCGGCGGCGGCGGAATGGGTAACTTCAGATCTGTGTCCACCTCCACCAAGTTCATCAACGGCAGAAAAATCACCACAAAGCGGTAAGGAAAGGGCCAATCTCCGACTCTCCGCGTGATCTCTCCCCCAGTCTGACCTCCAGAGGTCTGCTCGTTTGTGTTTCTCACAGGATCGTGGAGAACGGCCAGGAGCGGGTGGAGGTGGAGGAGGACGGTCAGATAAGGTCTCTAACAGTTAATGGTAAGGAGCAGCTCCTAAGACTGGGGAACAAGTAACTATATCGCCTCAACATTTGACCCGTGTACAGTTTTCACACTCGGAAAGAACTCGGTGACTATGTTTGGTCTCTCTTCTCTCCTTCCTCCCGCATCTCATTCCAGAAGGACAATTTTTCTCATATTAGCTTAAACTGCGAAGGAGGTGAGAGAGACGTCATCGTAATTGTACATTTGTATTTATTCCATTATTGTTATGGTGGGGGACTCTTGTTGGGCTCTTTTTTTGTTTGATACAGAAATGTAGTTGTGCTCTATATTTCTGCCATAAGCACAACGTTGGGGACGTGCTTTTATATATTTCTCCTTTGCGGTGGAAGTTGTATTTCTTTTTGTTGCTGGAAAAACAAGATGCTGTAAGATCAGATTAAAGCATGTGACTTTTGTTCTTTTCAAATGACCAATTTAACAAGTGAATGAATAAAACTTAACCACTTTGCCCTAATGTCTTGAATTTCACCTTGCTGACCTGTTTGTTGCCTTGTTCACGCGTGTGTACCATGAATGACGTGGATCATTAATAAGTAATAAGCATTTGTCTTACTTTAACTCTTGTCTGTGTATTTGGGAAACCCACATTATGTCTGTTTGTTTGAATTATTTTTGCATGATTGCTGAGTTCAGGAGGCTGCTTTTTATATTTTCACTTTAACAATGTAAGCAGCTAAAACCATTAACTCTGACGCACAACTCTGTTACCGGACTGACAGGGGACTTTTCATTCTTTGTAAAAAATAAAAAGTTTAGGTTTCAATAAACTTCAGTTTGTTGATCTTGGTGGAAAGTCGCAGTCACCTGGTGTCTTTGAATGGCTTCTTTTCATCACCCTCTTCCTGGGTGTGTAGTATGAGGTGTGTGTGTGTGTGTGTGTGTGTGTGTGTGTGTGTGTGTGTGTGTGTGTGTGTGTGTGTGTGTGTGTGTGTGTGTGTGTGTGTGTGTGTGTGTGTGTGTGTGTGTGTGTGTGTGTGTGTGTGTGTGTGTGTGTGTGTGTGTGTGTGTGTGTGTGTGTGTGTGTGTGTGTGTGTGTGTGTGTGTGCGCCTTCTTTTAACCCTGCTTCACAAAAACGCAATAAAGGAAACCACAGCGGCTGCTTCTTTAGGTACACTTACAGCTCACAGTGTGTGTTGTTTTAACCTCTTAATGTCTGGTGACTCACATTAGGGCTTGGTCACTTGTGTGTGTGTGTGTGTGCACTAAAAATAAATGCTATTCATATAACCCATAACAATCATGGTGGAAATGCACTTGCAGCAAAGACACAGCTGTATCCTCAAACCCCAAATGTGCTGTAGGTATTCTCCACCAGGTGAGAAGGCAACGACAGGATTCATGTGACTCCCGCCGATTTAGGGTTGCTGGGTGGTACGAAAGCTCGAGGGGGAGGGAGGGATATTCTTTTTCATCTGTTGTGATGGAAGGGGTGCTTGTGCAGTCCTGTTGCTAGGTGACACAGCAGGCCCGCGCTCAGTCTCCACTGCTTACATAGTCTGTCGCTTCCCCCATCGCTGGAATCGTGATGGGTAAATTAAGGATGTGTGTGCGTGTGTTGTAGATGGGGATTAATACTAACTAGCGATAAGCTGCAAAATATAATTACAAATAAAACCATCATCTTAGAGTCAGTACAAATGGGTCTGCATTAGATTTCCACGTCATCAGTGGGGAGCAGTTGAATAGGCGATGTTAGACGTTTTGTTATTGGTGCAATAGCTCCCTCTGCTGGGTTCTGGGGTTACATGCTAGAGCCACATCCAGAATACATAGTGACATTATATATATATATTATAATAGTGAAATTAATTTGGGAAATCTTAGGTACGACTGCAATGTAGTCAGGGAGTTGGCTTTGGTCTTCAACTTTACCTCGTTTTTGCCCATATTCGTTTCCATTTAGTTCAGTGTCTGATCGCAAGACAACTTCACTATCCCAAATGTATTCTCTCTGGGATTATGCTCCCTTAATTATGAGGAGCTTCTGCCTTTGAGAGGGTGGGTGTTACTTTTTTCCTAACTGGACAAACATCCCAGCACCATTATACTTATCCTCCTGTGTGAGTTCCCAATCCTTTTTAAGAGAGCTGTACAGTCAAGTAGTTAACGTCAAATACGTTTTATGGGGTGAGTAAAATCAGAACTCTTAATTATGTCCCTCAAAAGAAGATTCCAAAGTTTCTGCTACGAACCAGACATCACGTGGCCACTGGGGGGCGCTGTTTGTGCACCAAAGACAGCCTGACATTGTTTTGGCCAGTGATGATGACACCATAGAGTGATGAGTAGGATAATTTTACAAGCTACATCCATAGAAACATTATTTTTCTACTAAATATATGCAATTCACTTTATCAATAGTTATTAAATTAGTTCTTAGATTTTCTGCTAGAAATATCGTCCCGTATCCTCTTCTATATTCCAGTATACAACACTCAATACTGTGATTTCCTCATTTTATGAAAGATGACATTCGGTCTGCAGAGGACACCCCCCCCCCCCCCCCCCCCCACCAACCACCCCTCTTGTCTGGCCCCTTTATGAACCGTGGCAAAGATAAGGTGTGTCCCTACCGGCTGTATCTCACATCAGCGCGACACCCGTTGTCTTAAACCAAGTCGAAGGTGGCCTGTTGAAAATAATGTGGTCCACAGTTAGAGTTGTCATGTTGGTTTAGCCTCCTGAGCAGTGGTTTATTTTCTCCACCAGCCGGCTGCATGCGAGGCCGCTTCTGTCTGTCACACAAAGCTTGTGTGTGCGTGCGTGTGTGTGTGTGTGTGTGTGTGTGTGCGTGTTCAGGTGTTCAGGTGTTTGTGCACATGTGCACGCTCCCGTGTATCGAAGAGCTTTTTAGAGATTCAAACGGCATTGTTTAGCCTGGAGACAAATGACAGGCACTCTCAAGACAATAGCTGCAAATGAGACCATCCAGAACCGTGTTCACTGCTTTTCAAATTAACTCTCGTGATTCAGGAGATAAAAAGGCCGCCTATACGAGCATTAAAAGATCTCATTATCATCAGTGCACTTTGATGTTGTCTTTGTGTAAATTAATTAACTGATGATGGATTATGCGACCTGATAGCAGAAGGAGTCTTATCGCCCAGGTAACCCGGCCTATAATAGCCCCAAATATTGATCCTTCGGAACACGAGTGCACGAGTGTGGAGTCACATACAAGGTTGCCTTAATCCAGCTGAGTGGATCACCAGATGAATGCAAATTGGGATTAGTTACTTTTTCCAGAGTTGGATAGAGAACAAGTAGCTCTGTGTATTCAATTTAAAAAGCTTATTTCAAAGTTCACACAGAAATTTGGGACTAAATCACTTTTTTTTCCCTCTTCACCGTGTAAATAAACCACATACGGCAATAACACTCAGCCAATTTCGACCTTGACACAATCGAGAAAGCATTTGAGACAAAGGAATCGACTGCGGGCATAATGGAGGTCCTGCAGTAATAAGATGCCCATTGAAGGAGAATTGAAATCTGGAGATGTCTTTATCTCCGTGTGAAGCGGAGCACACGCGGCCCGGCCTTGATTGCCTGAAAACCCCTTCAGCTCCTCCTGAAAGCATCTCTCCCCTCGAAAATGTCACGTGAGGCCCGGCAGCAGAGATGTACGTTAATGAATAAAATAACGATATGTTTATGTTGCGGGGGGGTTCTCCCACAGGTGTTCAGCAGTACGTCAAACAAAGCTGTCGCGTCTCTAATGACTTGTGATGTGCTGAAGGCCGGGCTGCTACAAACCGCGCGTGGGTTTTTAAATGCTGCCGCAGATCGTCCTCTAAATGGGGAGCAGGTTCAGCACGGCGAGCATCTGGCCCCCTTTTCTTCTCCTCTCCACCGCCTTAATTACACAACACAATGGCGATGAGATCAGCTTGTAATCTCGCAGCATAAGTCTCCCCCCCCCCCCCCCCCCACACACCCCTCACCCCTCTATAGCCTGCCTGCCATTAATTCAATATAAATGTAAATGACCTGGAGAAAAGAATAACCAAATCTCATTTTATTTACATGACTAATCACAATAAAGTCAGGCAGATGAAATATTAATTAAATATATGGTTGCCATTTGAAGGCAGGGGGGGTGGGGGGGGGGGGGGGGGGCTTTATGTCACCTTAGGGACTCTTTCAACTTCTTGTTTTTATATTATCTTTGTTTCATGTTGGTAACATCAATAGATCTATTCATCTTTGCACTTGTGCTCAACTTGCTGTAGTAGATGTGTGTTTTTCTCCTGATTGTGTTCACTCTGCCAAGGGCACCGCCAGGAAATAGCTTTTCCTTTTCCAGGTGATTTTTGAATGTTTTTTTTTGGTTTTGCACAAAACAAAACGTCAAAAGGCAGAAGACCTTTCACCGATAAATAAATATTTTATATAAATATTTATTTTAAAAAGCTGTTGGGTTTAGAACCTTCGGCCAGACGGCGTTTGTTGGTCAGATTCATCCCCCCCCCCCCCCCCCCCACCCCCACTCTGCTCTGCCCGCAGACACGGCGCCCCAAGGCCCCCCGGAGGACGAGTGTCGTCGGCGCAGACAGAACGCGCTGCCGGGCCTGGGCCTGCACCAGCGCTACCTGCGGAGCTCCGCTCAGAACCCCCCGGAGGAGGAGGAGGAACACGGCCCGCAGAGCTTGGGACTAACGAGAGGTGCTCCCACCCCGCCGCCCCCCCGCCGCCGCCGCCACGCAGCTGATTAATTCCCTCCTTTTTAGAGAGCGGCGTCCTAATAAGCGGAGCTAATTTGTCCTCCTTTGTGTCCGGCGGGGGCCAGCACAAAAAAAGGGGGGGGGGGGGCCCGGGCCCCGGCGAGGAGTGGCGCGTGTGATTGGCAGATGTAAACACAGAGGACGTGGGGGGGGGGGGGGGGGTGTTGATTAGGCGGCGCTCTTGTTCCACGCCGCAGTAACGGCCCGGAGGTCAGAGGTCGCCCTCTGTTTTCCTTCAGAGGGTCGAAAAGTCGCGCAGAAAAGCGGAGCAATTATCTGCGGCACGCGGCCGCGGGTCGCGCAGGTTGTTTTTGTAACAGAAGCTTCGTTGGAGATGCAGAGGACCTTTAATTTCACTGTGCGCACTTCCTGCTGCCGACGTAAACAAAGGCCCTAATTCTCTGTCTGAGAGAATGTCTCAAGCTGCTCACGTTCTGGTTCTGGCTGCATGCGTTTTTAAACACTTTTACAAGCTGTGACAAATAGTTTATAGAAGTAGTTCATTTACTGATGATTTATGAATGAGCTACAAATCACTAATGAGAACAACATTTTGGCTACAGGTGTTTATTATGTTAATCCTCTTGCTTAACACTTATTACTTATTTTTAGCTGTTAAATTGACCTTGAAGGCCAGTTGGTTTTTGACCTTTGGTAAACGGGCAGCAGGACGTCTGCACCACAGTCAATGCATCAACATTTATTTACCATCAAATACAGCCGTGTGCACATATTGCTTTAAAAAGTGAGAAGCATTTTAGTTGATTTATAGCATTCTTGATTGATCATAGATGTTTTGCCCTTTTATCCAGGCTCACGGTTTCGCTAATTGGCCCCTGAGACTAATGTCATGTTTGACTAACTGCGGCGTAGTTTCATCAGCCACGGATTGTTTTCACAACCCGGCAACCCCAAGTAGGTTTTTATTATTGTCTCATGACTGGTATGGTGAACGTGCTCTTTTATTTTGCAGGGCACATGGACACGAAGAGGAAGAAACTGTGGCTAAAGGACGCAGAGTCCAAAAAGAAAAGGGCTCCTCGTCTCTTCCCTCGTTTCGGTGGACTTGGTGCCTTTTATTAAACAACCTCAGGCCAACATCTACACACACACACACACACACACACACACACACACACACACACACACACACACACACACCGACAAGCAAACAAACAAACAAACAAACATGTACCTGTTGGCAGACGTACCACAAACCATGTGCAGGCATTAGTTCACCACTGCTACGTTTCAGAGGCCCGACACCCCCCCCCCCCCCCCCCCACTGCTGCGTCGTGTCACCCGGTGCACATCAGCAGCCGCGCATGGCGTCACTCCTGCCCCCTGCAGTAACGAGCGGCGGCCCGCAGAGACCCCGCTTCAATGCTTCGTTGTATCTACAATACATTTTTTAGTAGCTAAGCTTTTGCTATTGCTGTAATTATTGTGGGCGGGCTCTGGGGATGGATCGGAACTGTGATTAATCTCCTACGATGGGACTGTGTTTTTTTTTTTTTGCAGCAGCAGCAGCAGCACACTGTTTTGAGAAAGTGTGTTTGAAAGATTTCCGGTGGAAGGAGAATCACAGCAGTAGCCTTGCTTATGCTGCATTGATAGCGTGTAGCATGTGAGAAGAGCTGAAGGCTCAAGCTATTTAGTGGATCCCTTCAATGGGGGAGACACGGAGGGAGAAGGATGCGTTGTGAGGGAATGTGAGAGCAAAGCAGGATGAAAGCATTGAAGAGTGAGGTTTATTATGAGCATGAATGTCCAGTCCTTCATCACACATACATGAAAACTCTGTTCTTACCACTACTCCAACAGGGTGAAAAAAAAGCTATGCCCTCCCAGTTATTACTTTTCTATTTGTAGGATTCTTTGTACTGAGTAGATTCAGCAACATGTTAACCTTCCATGGGTGTTTTTGTAAAATATTTTAAAAAACAGAATGTGGTTTTTCCTCATCTGAATTGTCCTTAACATTACTGTAAGTGCAAATGTAGAAATGTTCATTTTTTTTATGGACTCCTACCAATAAATGCGAATACATACTCTCCTGGGGAATCCGGATGTTATCGCATCATATCATATGTATGTCATGTATTTTACATGACTTTATAAGTTCTAGTTGTGTTATACCATGCATAAATAACAAGTGACCCAAATGAGACACTTGGGATCGGTTGTCACCTGCTGATTTGGCTTAAATATATACGCAACATGGAGACATGGAGAAACACTAGCTTTTAAGTCCAAAATTCACTATTGGTTTTACCTCGGATTTGGTCTCGAGCCACTCTGGCAACTCTTAATGATCCTATCGTGTTTATTCTTTGTTTCCGTTGCCAGGTCACCTGAGCCGCAGTCTCTCTTTCCTTTAGTGAATGTTCCGTACCGACTGCTCTCCTCGAGCACGGTAATTGAATTGAAGCAGAGACAAAACACCCTGGATTTTCCTGTCACATGGGCAGAGCCCTGCGAGGAGCAGTTTTTTTTCTCATTTTATTTTGAATGAGCCTGCAGTGTTTTGTATTATTCATATGGCAGAATGAATGCATGTGACACAGCTGGCCTCTAAGGGTTTAATTAAACAGTGTCGAGGCAGTGGACCATCTCCATCCATCGCTTTGCTTCCACAGCCTCCCGAAGTTGTTACACAACTGTTCCTGACCGGGTTCCTATTGACCTCCTGTCGAAAAGCACATCGCCGGCTCACTGACACGCTCCCTAATATAATAGTAATGTTCCAAATAACAGATAAATAGATTTTTTTTGTTCTAATCATAAAGAGAAGTGTAATTTAAGAATTGTGGTCTGGATTTGTAATCTTAAGTAAAGACACATTAGGAATACCGTATTTAAATGGCGCACAATGAGCTAAAAGCAGCAATAAATCCCAAAATTAAAATATTTGTTTAGTCTAGAAAAATCAGCATGAAATAGACAAAGTAGGCCGTTTTGATTATAGAACACGGTTGGTCACTTGTGTTGTCACACACATTGTGCGCGCTTTATTGGCCATTGGCCAACAAATGTATGGTTCCGGTTGATTAAATGAATCTAATTGTGATTTTGATTCAAACACAGATGCGTTTTTCTCACCAGCAGCACCTGATCGATGCAGAAACTGTCCACAAATTCCTTGTGTAATCAAACCAAGCTTGGAACAGTTGTGACTGCGGGGAGGATTTCTTTCTTACTTACCAACTATTGTTGTGCTCAAGGACTTAAGACTTAAGTGAATTAAATAAACATGCTCGAGTCAAAGAAGGAAGGGGTTTCTCAATCCATTTTTACAGAATGATTTGGCTACCCGACGACATTGGAATCAGATTAAAAACAAGACAAACAAAGTGAGACTAAAGGCCACCTGGGTGCTTTATTTTGGAACAGCTGTCAGACAGGGATTTAGGTCGGGCTAAATTGGACTGCGATCTATTCAAGAGTGCACTCAGCAGATCAGGAGAGAGGGAACATCATAGCAAGGGAGACAGAAAGGAGCAGAGATGTAAGTACACCATATTTGACCAAACTCTTCGCAAAGCTCGAGCTTTACAATGCCTTTGAAACATTTTTGGGGGTCAAGTTATTGCATAGTATTTCATAAAAGCAAAAATCGTACAGTATGTCATGGAACATTATGTAATGAATGTAAACCTCAGAAAGGGGCCTCTGTGAAAGCATTTGGTTTGGTGATGAAATTGTTTTGTATGTGACCTCCTGGCCATCTTTACCCCTTCTTTAGCTTAACAAAGGCCATTGAATGAGAAAATAAAAGACAAGAAGTCACTTTTCTCAAATGTCGGGTGTTAACTTTGGGATGGAAAAAAAAAACATGGTTGTGTTTCGCTGCTGACAATCTACAAGAAACACAACGGCCCGCTGATTGAGCCGAGCTCTTTCCCACAAAAAAAAAGTGCGGATTCCGACTGTGAAACAATATAGAAAAAAAATCTACAGACCAATTCAGTGAAAAGAATTGCCCCCCCCCCCCTGCTGTGAGCAATCAGCACACTCTTGTGGGACATCATACCCTCAGTGAGATTAAGAAATGACAGGAAATCTTAAGCAGTACATCTACGCACCACATGAAGAAAGTAGTGATGTATGACGTACACATTTGTGCTGTTTTTAGATGCTTTTAATATGAATTATTTATTTGTCCATGTTCAGGTAATTGTCTGCATTTCTGATAATGTTCTGAGCAGGCCTTTTTGCAAAAAGGTGAAAACACTTTTGTAACCCGAAATTTGTTCAGAAATGCAAATATTTAAGGTGAACATTAAGTGGTTGATATTTAGTTTGAGACAAGAGAAAACGATTTAAAGAATATACAGTTATTGTTCAGCGATGTTCATTTTGACATGTGTGCAGCTCTTCAGTCAGAGGCCAGAGTGACATGTTAAACTCATCGTATCGGCGCTTTGAATCATTTTGGTGTGGTTGTCTTCATTCTGTGGTTGTTCAGGGAGATGGTGACGCGGACTCTTTACACCGCGCGCAGTTGAAAAGAGCAAGATTACTCTTAAAGGGGGATGAGGGGGGGAGGGGGGCAGAGACATCAGTGTGATGTACAATCCCGCTGAATATTATCAGACCATTTTGGACCCGCACAGACCACATCCCTTTGATGAGAAGATCAGGCCTATCTGACATAAAATGACAGTCAAAGCGCTCTTTGAAAAATGATGTCTGATTACAGAGAAGCAGACGAATAAACACTTGGATCAGTGACATGTGACATGTGGGAGTGTGTGCTGTACATCAACCCTATCATCATTATGTAGTATTTAGACTGCAGTGGCATACATCTAATTACTAATTTACTTTATTTATGTAATGAAGCACAATGAGAAAAAGTGAGAAACGTGTGTAAGTACAACTATTTCCTTTGTGAAAAGAGTAAAAAGGCAGCGTGGAATGAAGTGCAGATTGTATCGCTCTGCATGAGTCAGATTATGCCACCTTTAAATTGAAATAATCTACACAGAAATACTAAATGTACTGTACAAAAACCTCCATATGTCCATACAGAGGGACACAGTTAAGAGCCCTAAACACATCATCACATTGTCCTCCGTTCATTGGCTAAATTTTGATCAGGCATCAAAGTTTCTGATAGGCTGCTGCAACGGCGGAGAGTTGTTGCTGTTGCTAGGATCCTGTTGCTAGGACGGTTGCCATCTAAGAGGCTCAGCAGGAAACATGTAATGAATCATGGATGGTTGATTTTTCTCCAAGCACCCTAATCTGTGATGCAGATGAGCCCACAGCTCGCCTCCCCCGTCTCCACCCTCCTCTTCTCAAACGCACCCCCCCCCCCCCCACCCCAACCTCTGGATGGGTTCATTAAAAAAAAAAGAAACAAAAAATCAAGTTTAGATTTCAAGAGCTGGCATTTCAAATGATCCTGAGGTTGCTATAGAGGGGGGGGGGGTGTGGAATACTGATAGCAATTCTCATGCTAAAACGTGGAGGTCAAAGGTAATTTCCCCTCTTTCCTCCTGAAAGGGGAGATAAGTGCAAACCACAGCTGATATTTAAACTACAATTCACTGACTACCACCAAGTTATTTTTTATTCTGCAAACAATAAAAAGCTAACAGCTCTCTGTGCAACTATATAAGAAGTGATAACTGAAAACTAGCGTGTGTTTCTTTACAAAGCTGTTATTATGCCACACTATGTTCTGCCTTTTGAAACTCACGAAGAAGCCTCATTATGATTCACCAAAGGTCATCCATCCCGCTTTCAAAGTGCCGCCGTGACTTAACAATCGCCGTGGGCATTTTTAATATCACGCTATTACACTCTGCCATACAGGCCGCTGCTTAGTGGAGAAACCGGGGAGGGCACCGCAACCCCCAGATGAACCATAGCGGGCATGATTTATTTATTCCTGTCCTGTAAAAACAGTGCAGCTGTTTCGTATGGAGCTGCAAAACAGTTAAGCCGTTCACACAAAACACTTCCCGTATAGACGGCGAACATTATCCACAGAGGGAGAGACGGCGTAAGAAAGGGGTGATTACAGACAACGTTGGCCTGCTGCTGTCAGTGGTGCGTTCCCAGAGTGACTTCGTGTGCTGTTTGCCACTGTGGGCCTTCCTTCCTACAAGAGGAACATTCCCCCCGCTACCGGACTTCAGTCCTTCCATCGAGGTGGTGATTTTCACTCCTCCTTTTAGTTCACATTTCGCGTCTTCTTTACGGCTTTTTTCACATATTTCCATTCTTCTCAACAAACGCCCTTCCGTGTGCTTCCCGGTGAAACAAATGATTTGAAAACAAACAAATCCTCACCTCTCCTTATGTTCCATACGTGGCTCTCTGATTAACCCTCCTCCCTTCGCGCAAACGTGCATCCCTCGGCAGCCTCTCCGTTCGCCTGCCCTTCTGCCCTCATCTCTCCCACTTGCACGTCACTAAACGGATCCTTTTCGGATCTGGTTGTATACGTGACGCTGATGCCTTCCGACACATTTGTTCACCGTCTCTTTATCATTAATAATTATGCAAAGAAGCTGCGTTCTCAGCCGAGCAAAAGAAACCAATCTTAGTATGCAAATGGCTGAGGTCCCCGTGGAGTGCGGGCGATTAGATGTGTGTTGATAAACTCACTTATGATGAGTGACAGGCCGCGGGATTGAAGGTGCGCTGGTCAGCCGCCACCGCAGACAAGGGGTGAAAACGACCCCCCCCCCCCACCCCCAACCCCCTGCCAAATGCCAGGGTATCCCCAGATGCATGATGGGAAAGGGGATGAAACAGTGTAAAATGTCATTGTGGCCGCTGTGAGCCCATTAATAACCAGAGAGAAGGAAGCGAAGGGGGGTAATGTGAAGAGATTTGCTCTGTGATTGAAGGCTTTGCCTTTTCTATTCAGCCCGATGTTTGCTCCGGGGCTGCAATGTGCTGCTAGCATCCCAAAAATAATCAACTTTCACTGGACTCCACCATAAATCCCATTCAGGATACAACATCCAGTTTTACATATGACCCTGTGGTTCTGCAACTGGACTGGGCTTCACCAGCTTTGCTCATTTTCCTTTAAGCTTGTGTGGTATCGTTAGCATTTCTATTGGTTCTCAACGTGGCGACGGCTGAGCGGCAAAAGGTGCGTGTTATTTTTTTTTTACCTGTGTGATACCTGGAGGATGGGTGCTAGGAACCGCAACAAGGTCCTAGTATATTCCCGTCCACACAACGCGATATTAAAGGATCAGGTTCGACATTCCATAATTGTACCTTTAAATGTAGCGCAGTTAGCTACCTCAGTTTAGCTAGCTAGCTAACAGAACTAACTGTTTCTAGGCTGTTTCTTGGGTGTAATATTTGGTGACAACTAATCTACATCTAAATAGGAAGTTATGTAATGAAACCCTTTTCAAGTAATAACAATTCAATTTCAGTTAATTATTTTTTTCTTTTTCAACACTTGACAATTTGACAGATATTTGGTGCACCCAGCTTCCCGAGAATGAATAATGCTTAATAATCATTTTCTTTTCTTTTTTCTCTTTTGTATGGTCCTTTGTAGGTAAAAAGTGAAGCAAATGTTACCAGAGGAGGCTTAATAGAAGTGAAAAAAACTCTTTTGGTGGTTTGTTGAAAGATAAGTGACTGGTGGTTTTATCTTGGCTATGCTAACTTACTATGCTAACGTTCAACCACATGGTGGGAGTCCACATCTCAAACCATTGAACGCACAAGTGTACACAATGATTCAGGCAAGATCAATTTCCCCAGGATCCCGCGTTTTTGGCAAACAGAGAAAGAGAATTGAGAGTCCAGTCGGGAGTGCCAAGTTTTAAAGCTTGTTTGTTTCTTGAGAAGATCAAAAGGTATCAAGATCTTGGACGGATATGACAGGCCGCTGCAATCTGCTCTCCATTCGTTCCCAACAACACCGGCGGAGAAAAACAAGTCCTTTCTCTGAGAAAATCCTGGATAGCATCCCAGACAGTTTTTTCCAACAAGGATCTCCCAACCCCTCCGTGGGGAAAGGGCGTGTTTGTCAGCACGCTGTGGGTTGTCATTCAAATGATCTGCAAATGCTTTTTCCAGGAGTGCAAAAACCTGAAGGCACCTCACGGACTCCAAAAGTTTAGTAATTGCCTTTTTTTGTTTCCTATGGACTAGGCAATTGTTTTTCAAGCAACCACGTGGTTTGATTATAACAAAGTTCTCCCATAATAATTTAATGGGACATGGTTTGATAAGAAAAATCAATTGTTTTTTTAACTGATCCACGGGGGGATATTATGAGGCTATTAGACCAACCAATTTATAACAGCGCTCCGCTTGAAGTCCAGGACTTTTCTGCAACAAACTGAATGTTGATACAGCAGCACCTTTTGTTTTCAAAGTTGGAAGTTGGTGGAAATGGGAGCGATGGATTGAAGATGAACGTCTCGATGTTGTTTGCTCTTTTATTCGCAGAAAAATATTAAATGAAGACGAGGTATAGCTTTATAGAACTGATCGAATTATGCTCTGCAAGGGACTTTGTTCTAATGAAGATTGTAAAAATGAATAGCATTTTGCATTTTGCTATACTTATTGTATATCTCCTTTTTTTTTTTTTAAATCAGCTGAGCTGCTTCTTTGCCCCCCCCCCCCCCTCGTTGGGAGTCGCCGCTCTGATGAAACGCAGTGAGTTATCCCACAAATGTTCCTGTAAGACTTGCTTGAACTTTGAAGTGTGTCAGAAGGACCGAGAGCCAACATTCATTACAATAAACCACAGAGACATCATCAAAGAGCGGGCTGGAGCCGCAGGACCCGCTGAGGTCCGGGGCTGCAAAGCCCCCGCCCCCCCCCCCCCCCCCCCTCGACGTCCTTGGCCCTGACTGAGAGACCTGCGCTGGGTTTTAATCTGCTTGTTTCAGGAGTGAATGATTCATCGGCTTTGAGACGGCTCCACTTCCAAAGTCTCCCCCTCGCGAGATGGGTTTCCTCATTTCACGCCTGTGACTTTTCACTTTTTGTGTTGCGCCCGCGGTTTCTCCTGATTTTAAGGCCTTTTCTCATTGGCGGGAGAAATCTAGTCTCCGTGGTGGCAGGAAGGCTGGCGAGGGTTTTTCTTCTCGTGGCACTTTTCATCCTTTACAGTCGTTTACAGCGCTGTGATATGTGCCAGCACCTCTTAAACAACACAGGCGAGATGTGCTGATTTCGACGGATCTCACTGCAAAATTAAAAATCACTTTGGGTTAAACCAAGCAGCCAAAGAGGGAATACACAGCGTCTAATTTTGTGACTTTTTCAGAACGCATTAATCCTCCCAAATGGGAGCCGACAGGATACCACATGGTATCGTAGCACGCTGAGATACCTCAGGAAGCAATTACCGTCGATACATTTTCTAATAAACTTGTACCCATCAGATGATAAGCAATTAAACACGCGTAATTATGGTTTCCATACAGTCGTTTCTAAGCTGATTAGGTCGGTGTGCTTTACAACCTCAATGGGAGAATATTAATAGAGCTTTGGTTTGGTGGTGGTAGTTGGCTCGTTGGCAGATCACATGCAAATGAGGCTTCAGGAAGTGCGCGAAGCCTCATTCTCAGCTATTAGAACTGTCAGGGGAGGGAGGGACATGTCAACGGGGCAGGGCACGCGCACACATGCAATATGTGCATTCACACACACACACACAATGTTGAAAGGTAGGAAACTATATGTTCTTTATATACACGTTTGCAGCTCTCTATTCTCCGGTTTCAAAATCATCCGATTCTACACTACTAAAGCCCCATTTATAAAGGGTTAATTAGTCAGCTTTATCAGTGGCTAATTAATCATTTAATACAGCTTCATACAGCAGTTCTAAACCTTTGATGAAACATTTTGATCATATTCTGTTCCTCTCAAGCATCACATGTGATCTTTGGCTCATCACTTGATAATTCATGGAGGACATTTTAGTATTATTTGATGATCTACTACTTAAAGAGGAGAGCCATTACTCTTTATTATAGAGTAATGTTTCTTACTCCTAGTCGGTGATGGGATGAGTCAGAATAGGTAAAACCTAACCATAGACCTTCTTTTAATGCATTTTAATATGCTCATAGCACATTGTGATGATTTTTAAAGCACATACAAATATTCAGAATACTGCACAATAACACACTGTAATGCAAAATAGACATACTCGTAATGTTTCAAGATTATAGTGTATTTTATGGAACTAAAAGATTCTAATGGGTTTCCACTCTATTAACTATAATACATAATGAGCCTTGTAAAACTTATTATGAAATACTTTATCATTGTTGCTATGATTATTGTTTAACATGTCTTTATAAATAACAATGCAGTGCAATGGGCAGATATATATATCAAATGTATGTACTGTAAGCATCGGCATCATAAAAAGTGGTATTGAAGTTAAATCCTTCTGTAAATATTGATGTAATTGGACTTTTTGAGTCACCTTCTCTTCTCAGTATACACGACTGAATTCCTTTCAAATCCCAACCACTTTCTCCTCAGAAGCAAATATTTCATCCATACAAACCTGCGAGTCTCTCCCAGGTACAAACCTTCAGGCAGCGTTATCCATCTTCTCTTTGTGACTTCCGTAGGGCTACCACTCGATCAAATGTCATGCACTGTGAGAGCAGCCTTCTGGCTGTGTGTGTGTGTGTTTATCTGAAATAATAGCAACTACGTACACATCAAATCAGTATAATCTGTTCTGATTTATTATCAATCTGGATATTACTTTTCACACAAAATATATAGTTCTCATTGAGGCTCTCGGTATACATTTCAGATAGTACTATTTAGGTATTCATCATTTATTGATTGTACATAGAGGGGTTAATCTTTCATGTGGCACAAAATACTACAATGAACCCGTGATGGAGGGACAAAAATATGAGTAACAATTCCAATACAACTTCTGCTTACATATACAGTACATCCTATTATTACTATCTCTACACTACATGAACCACCTCAATTGGTATTTTGGTATCACACTATTAACAGATATCTTGTTATGTAATGTTTAAAATGTTTGCAGCGAGGAATAGAAAACACCTGATATGTTAAGAATACATCAAGGATCATGACCTGCGGGTCAGCTGAGAGACCCAAAATACACACACACACACCCACACACACACACACACACACACGCTTCAACAGGTGATGCACGTGATGCTGGGTCTATGGTGGGTTGATTCAGATCACAGAGGAGAAGAAACATGTAAGGAGTCTATTCACAAAACGCTGTATGCGTCTAATACATCGATTCATTTAGGGGACATAATCTGTACAATATTAGGCAGGAACTTCATTTACTTTACATTTTATTACTCAAGCAGAACTACAGTTGAGAGCGTCGATGATGATGATTAGTCAATAGGCAAAAAATATGTACATCGGCAACCATTTGGATATTAATCCATCTTTTAGGCAGAACTGTCAAATATTCTCTGCTTTCTCGTTCTCAAAAGCAAAAAGTTAGTGTCTTAAAGCTGTAGGTCAGATATAAGAAGCAAATTTCGACAAAGCATTGAAAAAATTGGTATTTTAATCGATCATTAAAGTGATGGTTTTTCCGTTTTTTTCATTTTCAAAGCGTGTGGCTCAGTTCCCCCAACGGCAGAGAGCTTA
Organism: Pungitius pungitius; assembly: GCF_949316345.1. Taxonomy (NCBI): domain Eukaryota; kingdom Metazoa; phylum Chordata; class Actinopteri; order Perciformes; family Gasterosteidae; genus Pungitius; species Pungitius pungitius. Next base: position 4,348,215 of record NC_084918.1, on the reverse strand, counting down.
TTTTGGAACAAAAACCCACTTGACATCACGTAAACAGCCCGTCAATGGCGCTTGAACGGTACGTCCAGGAACAACATCACTCTCATAGAGGACCGGAGGGGGGGGGGGGCTCACAGCAGGGGGGGGGCGATCCAGGTCAGGCCCCGCTGGTCTGACACGGCTCCCAGATCGACGGTCCAGGTTTTTGTGAATATAGATCGAGGTGAGACATCTGGCACAACATTCAAAAGCATACGGTATATATATATATATATATATATAAAGAGAGAGAGAGAGAGGGAGAGAGAGAGAGAGGTGCAGAGGAGGAGGAAGACAGGAACGCAGCGAAGGAGAAGGGGGGGGGCAGAGACAGACGTCATCCTCCAGTGGGCAGAGGGGAACCGGCACTCGGCGGGCGAGGAGGAGTCGGCGGATGCGATGCCTTCACTGAGGAAGTGCTTTCAGGATGGCGTTCACCTCCTCAGCCACGGCTGTCAGCGCAAACTCAAACTGCTCCTGAGGAGGAAGAGGAGGAGGAGGAGGAGGAGGAGGAGGGAAGGGGGGAAAGTTTGAGTGCTGCGGACAAGTGTGGAATGCCGTCTCGCGATGATTGGCGTCCTCCCTCCCGCCCTCTCTCTCCCTCTCTCTCCCTCCTGACCTTGACCCCTGGATGCGTTTGGCCACAGGCCGGAGGTGAAGGTGAAGGTGGAGCCGCCCTGCGGGAGGAGCACGCTGCACCCGGGCATCGATCCGGCCAGTGTGTCTTGAAAATAAAGCTTTTGAGTCACGCTGTCTCTCAGCTCTGTGTGTGTGTGTGCATTTATTTCTGAATCCCACTCACGGGTTTCCCCTGAGGAGCACAGAAGAGGGGGGGGGGCGCGATTGATGTTCGCCCTGTGGACCTAGTGGTGTTTTTTCTTCTTCTTCATATTCCTCTCCTCTCCCCGGGCTGGAGGCCACGGGGTCCTCTCACAGAGAAAAGGGTACGTAGGAGTTTGGAAGCAGCGGCCTTTAGATGCCTTCATCGCACACACCCCCCCCCCCCCCACGGGGGGGCTAAATCGATACGCAGGAGTCACTGGTGGCCGCGCCTTGTGGAGATTATCTGGAGTGATTAGGTGTTCTATTTTTATGTGTCTTCTGATGTTGTGATAGGAAAAGAAAAAGCTACATCAGTCTGTTCACGTTTTTTTGTTGCCGCAGTCGAATCCCTCGGGTGGATTTTAAACTTCTCCGTGGAGAGAAGATACCTTCTGAGTGAGGTTTGTGCGTGCGATGCTGTTCCTGTTCACACCACTGGGGGGAGGTCAACCTCTGTTTGACGGATCAGACGCCGGCTGTAATTACTGCACGTTGATGTCTTTCAAAAGTAAGTAACCAGAATTTTTTTTTAGTAAATAAATGTTCTCTATTTCTCTATATTTGTTGCAGAGTTTTATCCAGAACTAAAGCGGCAACATCTCTAGCAGAAAACAAGACATAACGTCCTGTCGGATGCTACATTTCATACCTCATTACGATCTGATTTCTGTGTCGACCCAGCATGGAACCGCAAAGTGGAATCAGCGATATTCCAATATAATTTCAGTCGTCAGAAAAGAAAATGAGAGAGTGTTTGAAATGCTTTTCTGCGCTGAAGGCAGCGGGGGCTGTGAAAGCAACATTTATGAACCCCGGAGTCTGTTAGCTAGCAGCTACGATGAGTATTATCACCCACTGCGGCATGAGGATTGCCTTTTTATTATTATTATTATTGTTATTGTTATCCCGTCCAATTACAAGAGAGAAAAAAAGACTTCCTAACTAATAGGTGCATTAGTGGATGAAAGGAAATGCTGTGCACACTCCCTAAACTGGGTGTGATATAAACTGCTGACACTAATGAATTTACAGAAGCAGAATTTTAATAGATTAAATATTTACTACTGGTAAAATGTTTTAAGATTGAAAATATAATTATATATTGTGTTTTATATATAGTGTCAGTCATTTTTCAATCAAACAACATCAGTTAGTCTTAGCTTTTGCAGTTTTTCTCTGTATATGATGAAAAAAATGAATATTTGATTATGATTAAATACATAAGACATTTGAAGACACCACAATGAGACCTGAAAAAAGAGTGGTGTCTCTTTTTGAAAGATTTGAATAATCGCAACCCTACTTAACACGTCTATTTAATTACCTTTTAGATTCGTTTAACAATTTACATCATCTTACATGACTGATTCATTTAACAGTTTCGGAAGGATTCATAATGTATTGTTAAGAGAAAACCTTAAAAATGTGTCAGTTCCCAACGTGAGTCTGCAACAGAAGAGCTTTGTGTCTTGTGATAAATGTGCACCGGTGAGTTATTATCTTCCAAGACAATGTTTGTCTAATCCGGCGGCAGTTATCAATTACCGCATCATTCCCCCTGATCCGTGTGCACAGCACGTAGGAAAAAAAACCCGCCAGTTTGAATGACTGCGACCCCTCCCCTCCCTCCCTGCTCCCGTCTCACCCCCCCCCCCCCCCCCCCCACCACCACCAGCCCCACCTCTCTAAAACTCAAAGCCGGGGGAACCTTACCTTTGTCTGGACCATGCCGGCTCTCTGGTCTCTCAAGTGCTCCAGGGTAGCGGCAATATCAATCTCTTTAGCACCTGCAACAGACCGAAAATTGGACCGAGTTCAAAGCAGCCGAGTAATCCAGCTCACATCTGTCAATCTCTCTTTATGCCGGGCTCCCTTTGGAACGGCGCGGCAATTGAAAATTATTACATTCATCCTCGGAAAAGGCTTGGACCAGAGCCACACGGTGTTTCTCAATAAAATATGCAAGGGGAGATTTTTTTTGGGGGGGGGGGGGGGGGGGGGAGATGCGCGCAATAATACATTTCAAAAGCGTTACGCGCTGGCTCCTCGGTGGGAATCTTGTTCAAAAATTGTTTTGAATTATGTGCAGCTATGAAGTCTGCTGAGAGCTTTCTGATAGGCCAATATCTAAGTGTGTGTGTGGGTGTGTGTGTGTGTTTGCATATATTTCAAAATCTACAAATGCTAATTAAACGATTTATTGCCTTTGCAGCAGCGATACTGATGATTAACCTACACAACAGTTGCTCGCCTTCAACTGTGATCAACTGCTGTTGAGCCAAGTCGAGTTTTGGCTTTGAAAGTATGTGACGTTCATCTGGCATCTTATTCTACGTTTACATTCATGGATTTAAAGCATCACGCGAGGGCTCATCTGAGAAGAAAAAACGGGCGAACGCTCAAGATGTTTTTGAAGGTGAGGCAGAGAAAGGAAGCAAAGGAGACGGAGTGCGAGGGAAAATGTGAGTGGTGAGTGAGTCAGAGACTCTTAAAAAAAAAAAAAGAAAAAAATAAAGAAAGAGGGCTATGGTTCAGCTGGACTTAGTGCTCAAAGTCCTCCAGTACTCCAACAAGACTTTCATGTCTCAGAAGGGCCGAATTCCCAAGTTAAGCTGAAGAGGGGCTCTTCCACCAAAGGAGAAAGCTTTGGAGGGCGAGATTATTTTCATTTATACATTCGATCCTAAAGCGGGAAACAAAGGGCTAAAAAGAGACCCGGTGGCACCTTTGATCACCCCGGACAACCAGAGCCAGACCAACCAGATCCGGTTGTTTCAGTCTCATTACTGTTTTGTGAGTGAAGGGGATGCAACCGTCTTAACTAACTAGCTTCGGTGGGCTGCGATAGCAGGGGGGGGGGGGAGGGCCGTGCATAGGGCGGGGGGGCGGTAAGGGCAGAGGTCAAAGTTCGAAGGGCAAAGGGCAGAGGGCAGGCTGAGCCATGGAGCGCTTTACGGTGGGCAGCCTTTAGAAGAACACAGCTCCAGTGCAACAATAGATGTCCGTATCTAAATATCAAAGAATGTGTATATGCAATAACAAAAGAGCACAAGAACCTAAAATATAGAATCAAATCAAACCATTCCTTTCAGGGAGCTTTTCTGCTCTACAGGCCTACGATGATGCCAAGTTACTGTGATTTGTGACCAATTCCCGACCATCGTGCTTGACTTTTTTTTGACTACACGGGTCACTTTAAGCTGAAAAAGCCCAAAATAAAAAAGCAGGTGCATGTCCGGTTTTGTTTTGGTTTATTTAAACATCCTGGAGATCTCATACAGTTTAGTTTGAGCCTTTGTTCCCATTAAATATTAAATACTCATTTTAACCAGTGAAGCAAGGATTACAAATTCCACGCATGCGCTATATCTAAATTAATGTTGCAGTTGCGACGCAGGTCAATATGGCGTGACGGTAGCTTAAATAGATAATTGCTCATGTGGTTAAAGGTTTCTCTTTTCCCCCCCCCCCTCCTTTTTCCCTTTGTTCAAGTCTCTCCACTCCCTCCACGCCTGCCTCTGTCTTCACTGCCTCTCCACGCCTCAGGAAAGTCACCCTCTAATGCATCCCCGAGACCCTCTCCGGAAAAAATGAGAGGCTTCGGCGTTGCCAAGGCAACACTTCCAACGCAAGCAGAAAGAGTGAAAAGGAAGCCATTGATCGTTACCTTTAGCCATCCTATTGAGGACCATGTCAATCAGGATGTAAGTCCCGCTCCTGCCAGCTCCATCACTGCAGAGAGAGAGAGAGAGAGAGATTAAGGTGGCAGAGTGGAGCGTTAATCTCAGAGTGTTTGTCTTATAAGTAAGCAAATTGCTCATTTACATCTGCGTCTGCTGAGAGCCTGCAGAGTCCATTTAAACCCAACTCAGTCCACGCACACACACTGCTCCATCTGCTCAAAGCCTGATACCGCGCATACAATTGGAAACATACATCAAATAATAAGCCTTAATGTAAGAGGTCTGAATATTTGATGTTTCCGATAAATGTGCCCATGTTAAAACCCTTTGCACACGAGTGCATGTGTGGTCTTGAGACCTGCCCGGCTACTGGGGAGAGGGGAATGGTTTCTGAGGCACACCGGGGGGGGACAAAGGCTTTTTTTTTTTTTTTTTAAATGAATGCAACTCAGGAGCAGAGGAGAGGTTGAGGGGCCAGGGGCGGTTCGAGAACAGCTTTTGGAGAGGCTTGCTTTTCCATTACTCCAGAGATAGTCTTATGAAAAGCCTCCCTTTGTGCCCGCCGGCCATTCAGCGGCTCTGCATGTTAATTGCAAACAAGGCGTGCACATCTCACTAATAAAGGCAAGGCCAATAAAACAGGAGAGCAGCCTGAGCACCGCTGCTTCATTAATCCACTGCTAGACACTCAGTCCTTACAGCTCCCTCAGAGGGCGAGTAGGCCGAGCCCCCCCCCCCTCCTACGCATGACTTAACAGGATGTGACTATTAAAAGTGGTCAGATACCTGGTGTTTAACACAAAAACCAATCAAGGCCAGTTACCCAGCCAAGAGTGGAAATGGAGGGTTCTCTGGTCGGGTGTCTTTGCACCACACAGCCGATGGAATGGACAACGCCAGCTCCGGTGGACCCAGATAGAGTAAATGGACTGAGAGGGTTTAAAATAAACTGCCTCCCCCCCCCCTCTCCCTCCCTTCAACACACAATCACCATCCCAATTCTGCAGGGTCAGCCCCTGTAACACAGTTCAAATAGTTATACTTGCCTGCAGTGAACAATAATTGGGCAAGATCGACCCCGGTAGCACTTGTTAACCTTTCTGGAATGAAAAACAAGAGAGAATTGCATGTTATCTTGAGTTTGGCAGCAAAGTTGTCTTAAGTAAAATGCTCTCCGAAAACCTAGGTTGACGATTACTGAATAATAACAACATTAAAATTACAGTGACGCATGACTCTGCTCGTATGGTCTGACTGAAATCAATGACAGCGACTACCAAAAGAGCAAAAACGAGATCCCGAAGGGATGCACCCTCCTGTCAATCAATCAATCACCTCCATTCGAGGACAGAGAAACATAATCAGCGTCGCACCGAGTGGATGAATTGAGCAGCATTAGTGTGACGTGTGGGTGATGGATGGAGTGGTGTGATGTTGTGATTGCCGAACCGCCGACGCATTAACCCCAGCCAATTATGAACGTTAGACACCACCAGAGGCACGCGGTGAAGCCCAGCGAGCCTTCCCCCCCCCCCCTCAACCCCGCTGTTGCCATGGCAACTGACTACACAGAGCGCTGCCGCGTCGTTGCATTTCCCTCGTTTTTCGCCGGGCCCCCCAAAAATGACAAATCAGCGTTTGAATGACTCGTAGTGTCGGAAGTCTGATGTTTGATGTTCTTCTTAAATATCACCAATACGACAAACATCAATCATCAGAGAAATTTAAACAAAAACAGAAAAATAACACTAAGCAAACACATAAGGAATGTGTTGAAGCTTATTGTTATGTATATAATTTAACCTCAGTTTTTTTTCTTTTTAGTGGAGTGGTACTTTACAAACTACAACTGTGAACTACATGTTCCATGTGTACTTGCATCTCAACGATGCCATTTAGAGGATTACTTTTTTTCCCTCCAGGGTTCCAATCTTGTTTTGCGGGAGGAAATCTTTCAATTTTTTTTGTAATTTGCATTCATTTTTGCTTGTAGATCGAATGCATATCTTTTACATATACTGTGTATACATAAATACACATATATATTCATATTTATATATGAATATATATGTATATATATCTCAATACAATCTAAATATGTCCTTTGTTGAAGCGCATACAGAGATGGTTGGAGTTCCCATGCAAGCAAGGAAGGAGCAGTGAGCAGAGAAGAGGGGAGTCAGGAGTGAGAGAAAGACAGTTTGTGCACAGGCCTGGCTGAGGAGACACAGTTTCCAATGATCACTTTTGTGACTATGCAACTGGGCTCATATTACTAGCTGCAACATCACAAAAATGACACTGGCAACCGCAAAATACCAAGTTGGCCGAAACCGTGAAAACCGTTCGATCTGAGACCTCTGAATCACAGAGAGATTTGTTTTCCCAATATCCCACATGGAATTAAATCTAGGCGAAAACTAAAACAGGTACGTATATATATTCTAACACAACTAAAGTCTGCACAACATTATCATAAAATAAATATAACTGACTGCAAGCTACACCGGATTTAACTTTAAGAACCCGCCCCAAAAAAAATCCCCAAAGTGACTGTCAGGAAAAGACGACATGATAACGCTGCACAAATCCTCCTTTCAGTTCATCTGCATTACAAACCAGAGACATCCTTCCATCCTCAAATCAGATGCATCTTTTCTCATTTGGAGGGCTCCTTCTATCCCTGTGGGATCTCCCAGAGGAGCCATTGCTGCTCCTCTGCCAGAACGCATTATATGGAGAACAGAGTGAGGTTATTCAGTCACTAGCTTTACCCCCTCTCCCGTGTTTTTAGTGAGACAGCTCTCATTTAATTGGGTGTTTGAATTAGATGTTTTTTTTTTTTTTTTCTTTCTTTTCTTCCCAAGCCAAGCCAGGCAGTGCAGGGCTGTTAATTTGCTGCATCACATGTGCTGGAGGGAGGTGAGGGAAATAGGCCCAGGATGAAAGGGATAGAACAGAAACACAGTCCTTATTAGAACCACCATTCTCTCGGACACCGGAAGGCACAGGGGGGGTGTGTGGGGGGCAAAAGGGAGGCGGGCCAGAAAGGCCCCGAACAGAATACAGAATACAAGGCAAGGCGATTAAGAACAAGCAACCTGGATAAAGGGCAGTTGGAAACGGTGGAAATGCGGATCCCGCACTGCGTGGTGTACCTGCGGAAGTCCAAGAGGGTCCTGGCCGAGTTGGGGATCCCGCGGTCCATCCAGGACAGGAAGTGGAACTGCGTGACGGTGCGGGTCTCGTTGGTCTGCAGGTTCTTCAGGTAGAAGCTCCGCACCAGGAAATCTTCGCACCAGATGTGCTCCGACACCAAGTTGACCTACGTTTTGGGGGGGAGGGGGAAGAAAAAGGGCCGCGGGATCTCAGCGCACGCAAACGAAATGTAGCGACGTGACAATGAATAGTGTGAGGAGCGACTTTTCTCCGCTCGACGTCTTGGCGGGACGCACCTCGTAGACGTGGTAGACGTCGGATCCTTCGTCGGGCCAGTAGGGGTGACACTGCTTCACGCCGTTCTCAGACAGCGGGGTCAGCATGACGACCACGACGCAACCGCTCTCCCACACCATCTGCAGGGGACACAACAAGCCCTTCGTACTCATCGGAGCTGAACCGTGGCGCCCCCCCCCCCTCCGGGACGGCATGTGGCACATACATTAGCGACGGCACCTTTGTGTTGGAGGGGAATTGATTTCTTAAATCTTGGGATCCAGGAAGTATGAATAAATGAATGAAATGCTGTGTGGAGCAGCAGAGGGGTCGAGTCATGAGTGAGATCACGACGTCGGCCTGAGCCGCTGCTCCATTTCGTCATGCCACGATCTAATGTGTCCTTTCGGAAGAAAAAAAATACAGGCCCACGGCGGCCATCGGGATAATGAGGAGGAAACACGGGATTTCATGACTGCCATAAAAACCCCAATGGCCTCAACGAGGCACTAATCACAAGCGTCTGTGATCCAGCCTGGTGGACACATTACGCGCCAACTGTGCCAACTGGATGTGATGAGATTAGGCAAGGTGGTGATGTTGGGGTAAAATGAACCATTTAGTCTGGTAATATTCAGCAAGTATTTGTAAGGTAATAAAAAAACATACATCTAATTAGCAGGATATGTGTAGAAGAAAGCAGGCTACGAATAAAGTCCTGAACATGAGCAAAGTTGCAGCCATGTGAAGTGGCATCGGCTTCGTTTCCTGCAGTGAATTCGGAGGAGAAACGAGTAGCGAGAGAGCAAGGTACCAAGTTCAGGTAATGTGGAGGGATGAGGATGGGAGGATTAGAGCAGAGCCTGGTTTCAGCAAAGCGCTGCCTGAGGCCGGCATGGATTAGATAGGACGCAGCAAAAAGATTCGCCTCCTGCATGGTCCATTTGCATCAGAGCGTTTCCTGCGTTTGTTTACTTTTAATTGGGGAGAAAGATTGTTTTTTTTCCATTCTCCTGCCACAACGCAAGGTTTAGCATATTGAAATAAGGCTACTTCTTAATCACACACACAGGTCTCATGTTGATTGTGTCCAGACATCTGTTTCTAAATGTTACGTCATTTCCTGTTTCATTTGAAGAGATTTAGAGTTGTTCATTGCTAAATAGCTCATTTCATTAGATCACGGATATCCATTTATTTACCTGGAATAGAAAAAAAAAATGGCAGAGAAGCAAATGATTAAGACATAATCATCCCCTGTTTAATTTGAGGCACTTTAGAATTGACAAATTAAATACACAGCTCTTTTGAGCAGATAGTCAATTAAGTTACACTTCTTGACAAATAGGTGCTGAATCTTTCTTTCACTTTAATTAGTTAAACATCGGATGAGGACCGAATTTTACGCGAAGGTTTGATTCTTGGGATTTAAAAAGCAATTTGCTACCAAAACCAAAGCAGACCAGGCCACACTTGGTGTTTCCACCTAACAGCGCTATCATAAGGATCCCCCCGAAAATAAGTAGAAGAATATTCAGAGTGCAGAAGGCCAGCTGCTCTTCCTGGGTTTATGCTTCACACTTTTACACCCTGGTCACGGCCATCAGAGTCACTTTCCCATATGGAGGTGATGGGCCAACTAATTACGACAGCGCTGTCCTATTAACACATAAGAACGCCATTTGGCCACCATGCATCATTTAAGAGATTCCTCCACACAAGACGACACTTCCCCAATAGCCCATATACGCTGATTAATGGCAGGTCCGTCTGACATTTATGGACAAGGCGAGAAAATGCAAACGGCGAACGAGGACAAAGGCAAACAGGAGCAAAGATCGGCATTATCGCACACAGTGTTACACACGATTTGGGGGGGTGTGGATGACTAGGCTAGATGAGTGAGAAAAAGCACCATTACGTCCATCATGCATCACTGTTACTGACAGAGCCAAGCCTTCCATTTTATCAGAAAACATACAACGATTCCTTCCCACAATGGTTCGGGGCCTGTAAATAAGAATATAATGATAATAATGGCTTTAGTGAGTTATGCTCGGGCTGCAACTCTAGGCCTGTCGTTTTCTGTTCTCCCGCTATTTGTTTGTCTTCTCTGCAAATTGGCTCCATTAAAAAGATGCCAAAATAGTTGATGCCAGTATTTATTATTAATGTAGCCATAGATGTACAGACACCCATTTTAGGGTTATTTTAGGGAAGAAAACAAAAAAAATGTAACCCTTCTCTGGAAAGATCTGGACTTATGGTGTATTCTCACAGTATTCTCTGACAGGGTCACATTTAATCAAACAATATGTGTATCTCGTCTGTCTGTTCAAACTTTACTGGATTAAGGGGGTCGGGGGGCATTTCTTATGCACATTGGAGCTATCAAGCGTTTAGGGTTTGCTTCTGAAATATTTGGCATTTCTGGTTACGGGGATTAAAGAAAATAAAGAAGCAACTTAACAGAAGTAGTATTCTTTTCAGGAGCAGAACGACATCTCGAGTACAATTTAATGCTTGAGCAGAAACCAGAAGCCGACATTCTACTTCATCGATCCGACTTTGAGGAATCCCACCGCTGCTTTAACAGCAAAGAAAGTAATCTAGACACTTGGACCGAGAGGAAGACCCTCAGAGTCACGCGGGAAACGGGAAATCACACGAAACCATCTCGGTTTCTTATAACGCCCTCATCTCTTCACGAAAAACAGCGGTTAAAAGGATGAGAAACGGGCATGAATGGAGACGATTACCTGCCAGAAGTCCACCACGGTGGAAAGAAGCGGGCCCTGCGAGGAGATGTACGTGGGGTTGCGGGGGTCATGGTCCATCTGGTTTGAGGAGGAAGCAGAGTGTGAGACAGCGTTTGGGACGAGGACTGGCAGGATGGAAAGTGTACAGCGGGGTTGAGAGCCTCCATCTGGATGGAGGCTTTGAGGGGCAGAAAACATTTTTCCTTTGTTTCTCCTCCATTCATTTGTTCCTCTGAACGACGTGGACTGGAGTACAAAGAGAACCACTCACTGTTTCAGACAGATGGAAGGTGGTGGTTTGCGACCTTGTGTTTGGGATTTTCTACATTAAGAGCCGAGAAGACCCAGGCCTTTTTAAATCCAATCAATGTCTTCAAAATAAAAAAACATTCATTGGTATTAGCGTGACTATATCTTCATCATCTCATCATTCAGGGATGCTTTTACCTCAGCTTCAGTTAAGTCATGTAACCGCCTTCTTTTCACGGCCCTCCTACCTAATGAAACGGCTTTCGGATCTCAGTTCCTGTCGTGCTTTGACGTGCCGGTGCATGAAAGATGATGCAGCGGTGTGACTTTAACGCCTGCAGGCTGTTGATATGAGGGGGGGGCTGGCTGCTTAAAGGGGAGACATAATAACATGGGGGACTTGATTTGAGGGATGTATTGAGACTTGATTGAGTAGGTGTTGGCTGGGTCCCCCCCTGAAATCAATGATGTATTTTATGCACACCCTCGAGTGCAACATGCATCAGTGGAAAGATGTTGACATGTGTTGCAGGAAAAAAGACTTTTAGTAGAACTATGTGGTTGAAATGAAGAATATTGTGAAACCAAACTTGTCTTTTAAATAATTTCTTCTCGCAAAAAGTGTCCCAGTTATAGAGAGTCCATAGAAGTGTGCGCTGCAGAGTTAAAGTTAAACAGAGTTATTTACACCAGCAGACGACGTTCTTGTATGAGTAGGATGCAGCAAGTAAGATATTTTTCATGAACAATTTGTCAAGGACGCTGAGCATGAGTTTAGCAGTGAAACATTCTGCTTTGAATGCCATTTATTTGTCTCCCCCGTTTTTTTTTATTCTCAGAATTATAAATTGTATAATTTTAGGGGATAAATGTGCGCTAAAATGATGCAGATTTTCCATAGGTACAGATCTGAGCATCTATGTTTTTTATGATTTATAAACATATGAAGCAAGCATATGAAGTGAAGCAGGTGACCTATACGAAGGCTTTCTGAAATGTGAGAATTTGTCCGCCTTTCAATGGAAGAAATTTTCCAAAAACGACAATGCAGTAAACATCAATTGTTGTACTTCCATTGATATTCAATTTTCTTTTCATGCTTCCTGTTTTAGAAGTCTACAGTGGTGGTGTGTCAAAATGAAGATAACCCCCCCCCCCCGCTGAAAGGAAAGGGGGCGGTTCCCCAAACCGAGTGCTACCACTCCGTCGGCCAATCTCAAGGACACAGACAGGCTGTGGCTGTGCGTCCACGTCCCCGCATGAATACTAAGGCGCATCCATAAGGCAGTAGTCCTGCGTCTCAGCTGCCTCCCGCCGGGGGGCCATTGTGGGAAGAAGATAGACCACAACAAAAACGCTCTTCGGTTTGAAGTAGAACTTAAATAGCTCGCACGAATGTCTGTCTCCGCTTTCGAGAAACAGAGCTGGGATGATGTCATCCAGACCAAGCCGACCCGGGTCTCGGACCACATTTCGTGGCCCCTTTGAGTCCGTCCTCCGGGCTAACGGCGCCGTGCAGACGCTTCGACTCCTTTTGTGGTCCTTTCGCCTGCGCGCTTTGCTCGCTGACCTCTGATTCCCGGAGAGAAGTGACAGATTATTTACTCGTAGGCCGCGGCCCCTGCGGCTCATGAGGAGGCAGAAGCCACACTGACAGACGTAATTATCACAGTTTTGCTGGGCTCAGCCAGGGGTCCCTTTTGTGGCTGTAATTACTGTCTTTTCATCCGCACACCGATGCAGCCGCCATTACTTCACCACGTCTTCAACATCCGTCTGTCTTTCTACATGCATTGAAAAAAAAAACCACCACCAGTTTGTGTAAACTTTGCTCTAATCCACAGATTTTTTTTGCCGACTGCTTCCCTTGATTGATTAACCTTACTTTAATATTATTCCATGTATTGGCAAATGAAAAAATGGCTTAATATTCCATGAGAGAAAAGGTAGAAAAAAAATGGTTTGTTCCTGATGGTAATAGGCTTTTAGTGCAGCTGTGTGCGCCCCCTCCTCTATCTCCTCAGACATTTTGGCACTGTATTTGAAATGCATAGTTTTCTGTTCCCTTTGATGGAATCCCTTTTCAGCAGCCTCTGGGGAAATCATGACTGCCAATGTTTTTTTGGGGGGAAAAAACAATCGTAGCCGTCACTATCACTGAGGTCTATTTGGATTTGTACATTTCTTGAGTGAAAAAGAACGTATAATTCTTTATAATGGGAAGGAAAAAAAAAAAAGGGGGGGGGGGGGCTTCTCCAGGGGGCGGCCATTTTGAAAGCAGCACAAGCGTTGTAATTCAACAAGACACACGAATCCACTGAGCTCCATGTATGAACAAAGTTTTAAAAAAAAAAGATCAATGCCCTTGGATCAATGACAAGTCCTTTAAAACGTTGTTTTATCTCAAAGTAAAAGCCAACCACGACAGGTGCTCCTTGCACAAAAAAAGGCAGACATCATACATGATCCACGCCGTAGAGCTACAACAGATGAACAATACTCACTATTGGACTGGCATTGATGTAATCTGAGTTGCCGTGGTTATTCTCCGCTTTCAAGTGGATCCTGGAGTGATCATCTGCAACGGAGAGGCATGACTCATCAACACATGTTCCTTCCCGACGCGATGACACCCGGGTTCTGCAATTTCACCACAGTTTCATCATACACCCAAACTGCTCCGAAGGCCCGATTTACTTCACCTCCAATAAGGAATGTTCCCAGTGAAACGATAAGAAAATATCGTATCTGGGAGCTGTGAGCTGGACTCTTCTCCTAAATTTATTACAAAAAAGCAGAAATGGAAGCTTGAAAGCCGTCATGTGACATGACTTGCTCTAGGCGTGCGATGCAGAGAAGACTTGTTGCTTTAGACGGCATTGCACTGTGAACAGTCTGCTGGTGATGCCTCACTAAACCGCTATTTCAGGAGTGCAGTATGCAGTACATGCTGATCGAGTATGTGGCAGCAAATTTATAACCCACTGGAGCGAATTTGGAGCCGTCGCTTCTGCTCCGTCTGTTCTCAACGCTGCTTTTTTTTTTTTGCAATTTAATTCACACTCATAATTTGCAGTTACTTTTCAAAGCATCAGTCTACACTTCACACACACACACACACACACAAGAAGGCGATTCGCCGGACTCACACACGACAACGGCGTCCGGGCGGTTCTTCTTGGCGTTGTGCTCGCCGCGCCCCACGCTGCAGCCGCTGGGCTCCGCTTGGTAGGAGCACAGGGCCTCCCACTCGCGCTCCAGACGGTTCTTGTTCTTCAAGTGGTCCTCCATGTATGACTGGAGGAAAACAAGACACACAGCTGAGCCACCGCCGCAGACAACCAGCCAGAACCGCACAAAGGACGAGACACATTCTGCGCACACGTTTGGTTTAACGGAGACACAATTTATCTTTACCATCATTGAGATGCCTGATTCTTTTGTTATTTTTCATCACCAAGAGCTTTACGATACATAAACTGCAGTAAAAAACACTAACCACCCCCCCGACAGCATTATGGGCATGATGCTGTACAGCCTTGCTCCCCGGTGAGGGGGGGGTAGGCTGTTGATGATCTGGGTGGGGAAGGTTTATTAATGTTTATGTCCTTGCGCGTTTGACCGAGAGAGAAAGAAATCGCGCACAATTAAGACTCCTGAAAGGTTTGTCTGCTTTGGAAAATACGTCAGGGGTGTTTGAATCACGTCCGTTGCTGCTTGCACAGCCACTGATAAGATTGTCTGCATTTAAGCCTTTGCTTGGAGAAGACAAAATTGAATTCGCTAGAGAGACAAAGATGGAGAAAAAAAAAAGAAGGGGGAAGGGTAGAAGTCTTTGTGTGTGTGTGTGTGTGTGTGTGTGTGTGTGTGTGTGTGTATTCTCCCAAAACAAGGCAAGCAGAGAGCTTAGACGCTGTAGCTGGCAAGACGATCTTTTGTAGCCCAGCGTCGTGTTTCACTTTCTCGCCTGTATCATGGCTCCCCTCCCAATGGGGTTAAATGCTTCAGTCCGCTATTGTGTGAGGCAGAAGATTACAGACTCATAAAGTGATGTCAGGGATCAGCTGGCTAATACAATGAAAGTGATACCCAGATGTGCTGGGGGTTTTATCCCAAATTAAAGGCAGTATAGGTAGGCTGAGCAGAGAGGTAACACTCCATTGTTACAGCCGTCCTATTCACTCCTGTCCGTCAAAAGGGTAATCCAGCTCTTTGCAGAATACATACAATTCTTACATAGATGATAATCGCAAATAAGCTTGTCCAACGCACAATAGGCAATTACCCTTTGGTGGTTCGTGAATTCAGACATCGCCCGCATGCACGCAAAGGGTATTAGGAGATTCATAAAAACATTACAGAACCTACAGACAATGAAATCAGAGTTAATTGTTCAATCGGTCGCTCGGGTCTTAAAAGCAGCGCCGACTAAAAGCAACTCTTGGGATTAATTCAGCTGCCTAATGAGAACACAACAGCACACGGCGTTCTGGCTGAACCCATTAATGACACAGAGTGACATTTCTGAAATATTAGTGGAGATTTCTGTTTTTGTACTCCATTCCCAAACTTTTAATTTTATGCCTTTGAAAAAAACTCAATTATGAAAAAAAAACTAAAACCTAGTTAATCTCAACTCTAATAGCAGCCAACACACACACACACACATATTATATATATATATATATATATATATATATATATATATATATATATATATATATATATATATATATATATATATATGTATTTGCATGTGTGTTGGTGCGCATCGCCTACGCAAACAGACAGTGCCGTCTGCCCAGGAAAGTGACAGCATGCCATTATGGCCACTTGACAGAGCCTGTCACCACTATGCTCTTGTCACCCTTTACAAGTACTCTCTGCTTTCCAGCCTGACAGCATCCCACCTCCCCAACCAATATTACATCTCCATGTACTTGATAAATCCACTCCGGATTGCCTCCCGTTCTATTCAAACGATGCCCTGAATCGATTGCCTTCCAAATTCATATTTTCGCAGCTTAACGCGATGCAGCCATTGGGCCCTTATCAAGCCCTCCTGGTCCACGGCGGGAGGGGGGCGGGGGGGGGTAGAGGGGGGCATTGGACCGTGGCGTATTCCAGAGACAGGGTAACGAAGGTTTAGTGAATGGGGGGGGGGATTATGTCTGCCAATCAGAGGGTTGGGATGGGAGGCCTGGGTGTCAGGGAAACAATGTCTAATCCTTCCTAAGCAGTCTCCTCGGCAGCAGAGGGGTGCCGGGTGAAATCAGGATGAGGGGAAGACCAGGGGAGGCAGACACACAACAGGTAACACATTACCGTCAAGCTCTTCTGTCGAATTTAATAGAACAATGCTGGTTGGAACACGGCACTTTCTGATATGATAAGCAGCGGTGGGAGGTGGAAAAAGAAGGTGTTAATATGTATGTCTTTGTCTGCTAGCTAATAATAGCTAAATGAAAAGGACACATCGTTTTGACTGAGATCATTTGTTCTGTTGCTCATGGACTAAATGAAACTAAATATCACAATAACTACTGAACATAATAAAAAAAGAGCCTCAAGCAAGGGATGGACAGTTAATAATGCCAAAGAAAAAGTGCTGTCCATGGTGCTGAAGGGATCGCAGCAATAAGCACAGACATTCATCCCACATCTGGTAATCATTTTTGGGGTTTTTGTAATCCTTAAGTAGGACACGTACGACATGTCTGTAACATTAAGCTGCAGCGGAATAAGTTAACAGAGAGAAGATGGAAAATGATGGCCGAGGCGTGTCAGGTGACAGACACAGAGGCATCCAATTTCACTTCTGAAGTTGAAAGTCGTTATGCAAGACTTTTCAAATCTTTGTGCGGGTCGAGCGGTCGGGTGCAAGGCGGTAGTTCATAGTGGTTGTGCATGTGTGTGTGTGTGTGTGTGCGCACGCGTGCGTGCGTGCGTGCGTGCCATCTGATCGAGCCTCACAATAAGGACCCCCAGCGTATGTGCTTTGGAAAGCCGGGTATTCATCATCCTTCTCCACACGGTGCGAGCTCCAAAGAGCGAGAGAGCGGAGATGAGAGGAGAGCTGAGATGGGAAAATATAGGTCTGAGATCAGTGATAACAAGGCAATCTCACACATGGTTTCATGTGAGATGGCGGTGGAATTTTAAAGAAGAAGCCCTATAGAACATCTCCATGTCAATCACGGCATGAAAGAGAATCAAAGGTCCCTGAGTGTTTAACTCTGTACATTGCAATGGCTGCTTGGAAGAAACTATGGCTAATAATCACGGCTCCTAGAAATGATTCACAGTTTCTCTTTTGTTGTCGTGGGGCTAAATGCTTTTCTATTGTCAATGCTTTCAAAAGGGGCTTCACAAACAAGCCTTGACGAGTGCAACAAAACCCATCTATTACCACCAATACAAGGCATTACTCAGATTCACTCTCATTCATTATAGCCTCCCAATATAAAAGCTAGACGTGCAGTGTGATGAATGCTCCCTCCAATAATGGAAACACTGCAAGGCATCTATCCATCTCTTTTATCAAGCTTGTCTCCAATGAATGAAGCGAAAGTTGTGAAAAATTAAAACAATCCGTTGTGAGTGTGGAAGCGTTGGCAACATTTTCTAAGCAAAAAAAAAAAAAACGGAAAACATCCAAGTAAAAATCAGATGAATTACAATATTTCAGTATTTCGGCTCTCATCTCGCAAAACCACGTCCGCCGTTATGTTACCGCTGCAGTAAGAGACAGACGGGGTAAGCGATGTAAATGAAGAGAGACACGGGGCAAAATGATAGAGAGAGGAAATGACACAGTTAGGGGAGGAAAAAGTTAGAGGAGAAAAAATGAAGACAACAGAGCCGAGATAAACCAAGAGGAAAAAACAGCGGGAAGAGTGATGGGAGAAAAAAGCCAAAGATAACAAGGTTCTGAAGGGAATGAGGTGAGAGAAGAATGAACAAGAGACTCATCCAAATAGATAAACAGAGATATCCCGCTGTTTGTGTTGAGCACAGGCCCTGGCATATCCATAGACACGAGGAGTTTAAAAGCAGACACACAAAGGTAAACTCACATTAGAACCTCTGAAAAGCTCATTCCTGGCCAAGAACACGTTTCCAGATGATCTCTGGTACCCCAAAATGAGCACAACCCGACCAATTCAAGCCAACACGGGTGCTGTGTGATACGGTTTATTGCATAGAACACGTTGTTGTTAAAATACTTTGTGTGAATAGGCAAATTGTGTTGAATTGTACCATACAGCATCACGAGGCGTTTGAACAATTTATCTCTTAACTTAGCAAGGTACCAGTAGGGTGCAAGTGCTCCTTGTTGATTATCAACACCCAATGTCTTCTTACCTAAAGAATTGCAATCTATAACGTCTCTGAACCCACTCTGACAGGTTAAGAGCCACAAAAAAAAAAGAAATCAAAAAACACAACCAAACCTCCTCCTTCCCCACTTTCCCCCGCCACGTGACTCGGTATACTCACCAGTATCATGTGACCGGTGGAGATGTCCATGTTGGACGGCACGGGCTCCTCGCACCAGGAGGAGGTGCTGCTGCGGGTCGAGGGGCTGGCCGCCGGCCCGTCGCTGAACTGCGACGAGACGCTGTTGAGCCGGGAGTGGCGCAGGGTCTCCGGCCGCTCCACGCGCTCCGACGTGCGGGTCGCCATGCGCTGGCGACACAGCTCCTGGAAGGTCAGGGAGGGGAGATAATGGTGGAACACTGAGCTTCCAAAATGGCTCCTTGCCTAGGTATTCATCCTCTTTTCATGAACAGAACAATAGTTGCATGTAGGTGATGTGCTTATCCTTGCTGTCAGGGGCTGAGTCCCCTAAATGCACATTGTAAAATCCAGTATCTCGGCTGACTTCATCTGTCCTCACTTGCCTAGATTAATGGCTTATCCTTGTGGATTATGGAGCTTATTCTAATTATGTCAAAAATACATGGTTGAGAAACCATGCACGATTTACAGAATAAATTCAGTATTTCCCACCTGGATGTCACACAGCTTCTGTCTTCACTGTATGAGAAAGGTTCTTTTGGTTCTCAAAGAAAGTGTGCTTTTAAAATTAATTCCTGCACAAAACCACCATACTGCACAGTCAGGCCCGAGTGCAGAAAGTACTTTCTTTAAAAAGAAGAATTGGGATCTTTGTTTAGCAAAGAAAAGAGTCTATCCATCACTGAAATAGGAACAGCACAGTGGAAGGTATATAACCACAGAGAACCAAAGTGCATAAGCTCAATTGTAAAGTATAATTCTCTGTTGTGATGGATATCACCAGATTTTGGGAGACTTTGGAAAGCCCACCGCTACAAAGATTACACTCCTCCGAGTGACTCAGCTTTTCTCCCAACATGCCTCAGTGCAGAGACAGGGCAACACAAATCCAAAGACTAAGCATCACACACTCCAATATATACAAAATGAAAAAGAACGATGAAATATCGTGCATTTAATAAAAGGTGTAAACGAACAAACAGCAGCTGTTACACAGTCTCCCTGAATCCCTCCATAAGGTGTGGTCACACTTGATTTTTCTATGTTAAATTCCTAATCTGGAATCCCATCATGTTTGCTATTTCGGAGGCAAAACCAGTCATCTCCACCGAATAAATTTGCATACTCAATTAATAACAGCGAGGGCAAGGCAGAGCGGAGAGAAAGCTTTGTGAAAGCACACGCTATCTCATGATCCATCGGTAGTGATATTTCCCAGCGGAGCACGGGCCTCCTCTAAGCCCTGGTCTTGGATCAGCTTTGCTGCCGTCAGACCTCAATGATTAGAACCATGAAGCGGCGCCCCGGGGCCGTGGCCCCCGGGGCAACGTCCAGGTCCGCCTCATAACTCACCCCACTTCTCAGGCCGTACCGAGGGGCAGGTGGAGAGGAGCGGGTTAGCGGCGGGGAGGGCCAGAGGACAGACACGCGGGGAGCCCCCCCCCGTTTCTCCCCCCTCGCGCAGAGGGAGGAGAAACACAGGGCGAGAGGAAAACGACGTCTAACGCTGTGTGCTGTCATCTAACCATATCGCTCTCCCACAGCATACTGATACGCAACTTTCTGTCAAACAGCAAGAAAAACAAAAACAATTCACGCTTAAAAAAAAAAAAAAAAGGACATTCTTTAGTTTGAAAAATCCTTCCGTATTTAAATTAGTTTTGCTCATCTGTGGCCCTCTTTGTAACAATGTCACTGCTCCTGCAACGGATTGAGAGAGGCGGATCTGTGAAAACCTGATTAAATATTGAAAATGTGAAAGCGACATGCAGATAAATATGTTCTGAGTGGCATGCTGGGCACAGCTGAGCCCCAACGCCGGAAAAATCAATACAGCCCAGGCTTTCCACGGCCCGGGAGGAACAGAGGGAATAGGTCACAGCGGCTGCCGTTCCTCTGTCGCTTTCTCTCAATCTCCCTCTCTCTGACACACACAGACACACACACACACACACACACACACACACACACACACGCACACACACGTCTCAGGCACGGTGGAGCATTGAATAACTGGATGGAGCGAATATCTATCCACACAATAAGTCGAAAATCCAACAAATTAAGAGCATAAAAATAAGTGAGATGGGATGTTCACTTATTGCATTACATGGTAAAAAAAAAACATTAACATTACATTACATTAACACTCCCACCAACCAATCAGAAAACATCTACCCTCCTCGCGCAGAGTGTGCGCTCCTCCAATCGCAGAGCCCGGGCTAAGTGCAGCAGAACCCGATTGGCTCACTGCGAGGGGGGGGGGGGGGGGGGGGTGGCTGGTCTAACCTGATAGGTCGCCGTGGCATCGGTACTGGTGTCAGTCCCCAGGCTGGCCAGCTTCTCCTTCATGCGCAGGTGGGAGCGTTGGCGCACGCAATAGAAGGTGGTGGACACCGCCAGCGCCACCAGGATGAAGAGCATGCAGAGGACGGAGAGCAGCAGGAACTGGCCCGACTCCACGCGGGTCTCCTTCACCACCGGGATCTGGGTCAGGCTGCCCCTCTGGAGGACACACACAAACAGAGAGAGAGAGAGAGAGAGAGAGAGAGAACACTCCGTCAGAGCAGTAAAGGAGACCACTCTCACCCTTTTAGTCTTTTTTAAAAAAAAATGTTTTACTCGCAGCATGTCTGCAGTGCATCGCCCGCTGAAGGCTTTTCTCAATGCCTCCTTACCTACCTCCACCCCCCACTCGTTATCCACATCCACCCCTCATACTGGCCTTATATTACGCATTCAGACGGAGTCAACCCCTATTACCCGCGTGGTCCAGTGCAGTCTCCACAATATAGATATTTACAACCCAGTTTGGGTGCTGGCAGGGGATACTAAGCGCTTGTGCTTAATTAGCTCCTCTGGTCCTCTGGTTTGGCTGGATTAGGCCCCGGGCCCAAGCCGCACAACTAATGGAAACCAGTGCTGGAGAGACACAGGCAGCCCAGACTGGACCTTCACACATCCACCGCCAGTTGAAAAGAAAAGCCTTTTCAAAAATGCAAACCCTCACTGCATGTTAATTGAAACAGGAAGGTATTGTCACACGGTGGCAGACTTGTTTTTAACAAATCCTCTTAGAGATTTTCATCAGCGTAGGTTAAAGAATTGGCCTATGTGTTGATAATTGGTTCACTCAAGGCCATTTACTGTAATGATAAATCCCCCCTAGGGCTCGATTGCAGAATATTTTGAGAGCGTAACAGCAATAATTACAAGCATTAGTTGGGAATGATAAAGATTTTGTTTGCTGATTGCATAAAATGTACGCAGACATTCTGCCAAGCTACTTTTGTATTCAACTCCCAAGGACTTATCATAAAAATGCACATTTATATTCAGATAAAGTCTCTATCACTAACGCAAAAACCATGGAGTTTCTGTAAAGGCCAATTCGCCACAGTTTCCGATCTATTTCTGTCAGCTGCATGATGCCAATAGCTATACATCTGCAAAAGGGCAATATCAATAACAGAGAACAAATCAGCAGGCTCCTAATTGTCCGCATGCAAGATTGAAAGATTGATGGGCGAAGTGAATCAAATTTACAATATGAAAAAAAAAAAAAAAAAAAAAACCCTGCCAGAGCTCTGACATTTAGCCCGAGGGGGTCTAATAGGCCGGCTGAAGGATGGATGCTTCTTGTTATACCATTTTCAAAACAAGACACTCGAGCTCACACCAGTAACAATACGGTTTGACCTTGTGACTCGTAATTGCCGATGTTTTAGCGGACGTGCGGATGCCAAGGTCTTTACGATTTACCTTGTTGGGCCCCGACGGCGGTCGCTGTTGATTGCGATCGGCGGGGCCGGAGCGTGTCGTTTTTAATCAAGCAGCGAGAGGTTGGACGACAACTGCGAGGTCTGAAGAGGCTCGTGTGCGGGAAACTGAGGGGACGGATGGCCTGCATCCAACGACTGGTCCGTGTCGCTCAGTGATCAAATGAATATATAGTCAATTTCCATGAGTACTTTCAGCCAGTATCCTTCTCTCTCCTAATCACACAATAAAAGACTGAATGTAAAGCGCATTAAAAAGCCTGTAGACACAGAATGTCACATGCCTCTGACACCAAAGGGCCCTCTAATGGTTCAAACCTCCCTGACAACACCGAATCCCAAACTATTCAGAATAAACTGAATTTTTTTAAACTAAATTAACAAAATTAAATTAAGACGTGTCTCTACAAACGGTGGCTACTCTTACTCTGTAGGTAAACGACTTGAAATGATGCATTTTATAAGGATTTCCACTGTGGGAGCAAACACACTGCACTGTAAATTATTTCCCTGTTAAATAACAGGAATTTACTGGCAGCAGGGTTACCATTATTTTCATGTTATTTTAACAGTTTATTCCTGTTAATGTTTTTTTACAGTGCACACCCGTAATGTTTTTTAACAGGAATTTACTGGCAGCAGGGTTACCATTATTTTCATGTTATTTTAACGGTTTATTCCTGTTAATGTTTTTTTACAGTGCACACCCGTAATGTTTTTTAACAGGACTTTACTGGCAGCAGGGTTACCATTATTTTCATGTTAAATCACCATTTATTTAGTTTCCTTTAAATATTGCTTTTAAAATGTATTGATTATTATTTTAGCATAGTAATGTGTACCATTGATTGTAATATACATATTTCTAGCTTGAGTTATTATAAGAATAGGTATAATACATCACATAACACTTAAGTGAAAGAAAACGAATAGTTCCATGTTCAAATGAACTTTTTTATTGTAATAGAAACACTGAAAGTTAAATACTTACAAATGTAGGCACATATAGATCGGATCAATCACAGAAAAATACACTACATTGCCCAGAACGCACCTGAACACACCTCCACTGAAAGAGAGAGAGAGAGAGAGAGAGACATAAATAATAGAAAGTCTGAAAAGTAAAATTTATTGGCAAATGGCAAAGAGCATGAATGTATGTATCTATCTCACCTTTTTGAAATGAAATCCCACTGGAAGTCCATCAGTCTGCGCAAGAGGCTGGCGATGTGTGAATTTACCGTTCTTTTTTTCCCCTTTGCAGCCTTTGTCCCCTTTTCTGGGTTTATACCCACAAAGCGTCTGAAAAATTATACACGGGTTGGAAATCTAGTAATTCACACAGACTAACACTACAACAAGACAACAAATGTCCATGAACTATCCTCAACATACTATCCTAGGCATCTATGAATATTGTAAGTTGCACTAAAACTTTCTAAAGCAAAGTTAATTGCTAAATCCCATCACCAGACCTGCTGAAACCATGCTTGAGCCACAGCTAGGCCAGAACAAATGCAGGTGTTAACAGACAATGTCTTACCTCTGGATGAATTCAAGTGTGCACGCTGCCTCCTCTTGGTACTGTAGGTTGAAGATATAAAAACCGGAGAAAAAAGACGCCAGCCCTGTCACAAAGGTCGACTGGATCCCTTCGCCCACAATCTGGCCCTCAATGCTGAGCATCCAGCGTTGGAAGTGGTTTCCTGTTTCTCCTGAAACAGAAATGTTTTAACTGTCAAATTTCTGTTTTAGTTTTCATTTTGAATACAGAGTTTAGTTTGATACCATTTAATTCACTACATACAACACTAAAACCAACTTACCAAGAAGTATCAGACGAGGCGTTGCAGGTAAAGCTAGTGAACTCTCAAGGTCAGCTGCACTGGCATATCAAGTCCTGAGACATCTTCGGAAAAGTGAGACAGAAGAAGATGGATGACTTGATAGGACAGCTCGACATCATCATCAAGCTGACTTCCTTCATCCTTTCATTTGTCGGTTTAGTCTTGAACAACACAAGACTTATTGATAGATTATAAGACACCATTCAAATGTCCACCTGGTTCTGAGGGATACATGCAGTGAGATCTTCTTGATCAGCAGTGTGATCAGGGATAGTGCCCTGCATCTGCATCTGTAATTAAAAACAAATGTAATGTAAAATAGACACACCCAGGGTGGGAAATTAGCACCTGCCACAAGCCAATGGCGGGTGACTTTGCCTCGCATACAAGCCACAGTGGCGGGTGGAGTGGTTTTCAGCGCTCTAGTCTGTGACACATATAGCTAATCTGAAGTACAGACTAGAGGGCTACATTGGGATTGTGTGCCGCCGGGTCCCGCGAGACCCAACGCAAATCTCGCAGGAGCGCCAGCGGGCGGTTTAAAAAAAAACACAGCGGAATCAGAACCATCCCACACCAACCGTCCCGTATTACCCGGAACATCCCGAATTATGGGCAATTTAGATTTGTCCCGACCGGGACAGCTCCAGTCCCGATTTCCAATCACAGCCTGCTAAGTCAATGACGCGCGAATAACTCCCGGTTGTTGTGAAGTTGTGGCGCATCAGACCAGTGCGCGCGGGTGCCGGGTGGCCAGAGCGGAGCATGTGAAGTTGTGCAAGCCCGGCCGCCGACGCTAGCCCCCCCCCGCCCCCGTTGAGACCGCCCGCTAGCCCCCCGTTGAGACCGCTAGCACTAGCATTATTTATAGATTTAGATCGTATACATGAACGGACATTAAAATAAGCGCATTGTTTTGTAAGATTAATGGACAAACTATCAAAACTTTGCTAGCTTGAATCACCTCGGCTCATTAGCAGCTAGCTAAATTAAACTTCATAGTGCAAGTCCGTGGCGTTTAGTATACCTCAACATCACTGATAAATGTTAACTATGCATGACTTTAAAGAAATTCTAGTTAATCTCACCGGATTGTTGTGGTTTTCCTCGATGTAACCAGAGCGATTCTCCGACATGGAATGGCCGTGTGTCCGTTGCGTTGCAGGTTCAAATGCCTTCTTACTCGCTCTTTGCCAGAATGCAAAAAATACTGTATGAACCTGTTATTTCAGAAAGTGGCGCGAACGTGATCAGAAAGACACACACACACACACATCTACACACACAGATTTGGAGCGCAGTTAGTCAATTAAATGTTAGGTGTCTCGTTTAAAATCGGGAGGTATGATTATGGTAATAAAAGCAAGATGATTCTTTATAACATTTGCAGTACAGAAATCACGTGGTGTTCTGTCTAACCTTCATTCAGTGAATGCATACAATATTTAATTTCTTAGTATGCAACATCGACAATATTGAATTAGTCATTGTTTTGCAACTTACAAAACCATACCAGACCATCTAACTCTGGCCGCCATCTTTGAATGTTCGGTTGTGCTGTTAAATAACAAAAATGAATGTTATTTAGCAATGAGGTGTTAAATAACATACATGAGGCGTTATTTAACATGTATTCCCTAAAAATTTACAGTAAGCTGCAGTTATTACAAATAACAGGTAAATCATGTTGAAATTTGGGTGTAAATTAACGGAAACATTTAACAGTGTGCGTGCATAAAGCAGTGTCTGAAGGCGGTGTGTTCTTCCACGTTTAAAGACACAGAAAGGGAGAGAGAAAGATGACAAAGAATTACCTTCATGGGCCTCCGGCCCTTTTTTCAAAGAAAACACATATTATAATGTATTTGTGTGATTATCATTATTTTACAAAAATTACGCCATGTCTTAAAAAACAGATTTATCAGTCTAAATATAAATAAAAAAAACAGAAATACGGAATAATATTAATGTATGAAAAAAATTGAAATCACACTAATTGTATGTATGTAATTCTATGATCAAAGCTTGAACCATGAAGAATAGAGCATCATTTTACACAGAAATCTAAGAACAACAAAACTGCCATTAAATAAAGAATCTGATTTTTTCCCTTCATGAATTCTTTTTAACTCAGTAAATTCACTTGGATGGATTTTTATAAAATTTGTGTTCCCACTGCTTTTTATAGGATCCACACAGAAATGATTACTCCCTGCCTCATACAGACATACTGCTCTTGTGTTTCTTTCTTTCTATTCACATTGCCCCGGTGTGGTGAATTGGCCAATCTGAGAGGAGACAAGGGGCAGATGGATTTCGGTGCTCTGGATAATTCAAATGATGGAGGAGAGTTCAGGCAGAGAGGTGTCGTTGGGGCGGCTGCCCATTCACTCACAACACAATACCCCCCCAAAAAGTACAAGAAAATCCTCCCAAACACACAAACCTCAACTCTAAAATATGGTCGTTCGTATGTTTTGCAAGTTGCAGCTACATTTGAAAAAAAAGTAGATTCTATGCAATACAATGGGACTGAGAGCCCTGTGATAAACTCAGAAGATCAAACTGAAATGTTGAATTAAGCAACATTTTATAAGCATGCTGTTTTGCATGGCTCAAAGAAAAAAAAATGGCTCTATTTTTTTTAAATTTAAAAATAAATAAATAAAGCCATAAGATGCGGACGAACTCATAGTACCATAAAACCTGCAACACCACATTTCCCGTGTAGGCCAACTCCAAGAATATATCCAAGAATTGAATAAAATTATACACTATAAGATACTAGATAATATACAGACAAGATACAGAAAATTATTTTTAAACGATATTATAATAGAATAACTATATAAACATAGAGACACTAGCTTTCAGTCTCTAGTCTCCGGACAGGTTCACCATGGACATAAACTCTGCAGCCAGATGTGCTCAAAGCAAACCATCGGGCTCAGTTCGAGGACTCTGCGTGTTGATCAACGACGTGTGGGTTGCTCGATCATATTTTATTCTTTAAGCTTTCGTAATTGTCGACCTCCATCAGACTTTGGCCGCAGAGCGGATGAGAACGACGAAACCGAAGCTAAAACGTCCCGAAAAACTAAACCAATATAAAAATCATTTTCATTCACACAGGAATCCAGGTTTCTAAGGCGCATTTTACGCATTCGACGCGTTAAAACTTGCACACGGAACATTAACAATCATTTAAAAAAAAAAAAAGAAAACAGGACAGTTGCACGTTACAAGCCTAGATATAATTACCCAAATCCATGTCGCGGCACAGAGTGCCCATTTCGCAGCGAGCGGCGGCAGCGGCTGCGTCCTGTATTCCAGAGAGCTCCACCGACTGACGCCCGCCGCGGCTCCAGGACGCGTCTGTGCGTCCCGGCCGCCCACTCAGTCCGCTTCTCCAAAAAGTTCCCCCTGCGAGGGTACCATGCGCCCCCCTCCGCCCCCCCCCCCAACAAAAGACCGCGGCTTCAACGCGGAGATGAAGAATTAGCCCCCCCTAAAAAAAGAAGGGGGGGGGGAGAAAAAAAAGGGAGAGTCGGAGAGAATAAGAAAAGGGAGAAGAATGTTGGATATGCCCGCCTGATTTTCCGAGCCTCGGAAGAATGTGCAGAAGCCCCACTAGTGAGTCCTTTCAGCGCCTCTGTGCCAATGAAAAGAGACGGGGAGGTGGCGGGGTTGGGTCTTTTTTTTTTTTTTTTTCTCCGCGATCATTTAGTTAAGGCTGAGCCCCTCCTTATATTCAGCGGCTCAGGAGTCCCCCGTCCATTGCACATGTCATATCCACTGGTTGCTATAGCGATGCCTCCACATGTTGTCGACAGTGAATGTTCAAGGAGCGATGCCTGGCTAATAGGCTTGCGGGCCGAGGGGCGATGTGAATGGACATAGGGCTAGACACTCATTTGTTGAGCTACTAGGGGTCTCTGTGTTTGGTGTGTGAATTGCTGTTTTCTCAGGCTTTCCTTTTCCTCCGCTCCCTCTCCCAGGGATTCAGCTATGTGAGCAGAATAGGGGAGATGGGGCAGTCTATTCTTCAAAGTGTAGGCTTTTGCATTCAAAGCTGAAGTGAGCCTATAATAAGAGGCTACCGCACAGTACAGTAGTTGTAAACTATATGAATGCGGCATTGGGTGCACTCTGAAAAATACTCAGCCTAAAGTAAATTGCGTATAATTGGCTCAGTCTTTTCTCTTCCCTCCAAGATCGGACGGAATAAAGGAAAAAAGGGAAAGGAAAATTGCAATTTTAACAAGTTTTAAAGATAAAACTCGCCAAAAAAAACCTATCCTAATTAGCAATCAGTCTGAAAAAAAAAGATCCAATGGAGAGCAACAGCTGCACTTAGCAGGGAGAGAGAGAGAGAGAGAGAGAGAGAGAGAGAGAGAGAGAGAGAAAGGGGGATTATGGAGAGCACACGGAGAGAAAAGGAGAAAGAACAAGAAAAGGGGCGGTGAAGAGAGGAGAACAGGGGTCCTGTCAAATGCAGATGACGAGTCTTGGGGAGGGAGGGGGGGCTGTGTGACGGGGAGAGGGGGTGGGCTCTCCAGTTGATTTTTTTTTTTCCTCCATTCAGAGAGCACCCCCTCCTCTTCTCTATTGTCCCTCTGTGTGACAGCTGGAGTTGGCAATGTGAAGGGGGGAGAACAAAAAAAACAGAAAAAAAAAAACAGCTCGCTGTCCAGCCTTGGTCCGGGGGGGCCGCGTCGGACACCACCCCACCTTCAGCGAGCAGAGCCCACCGGGCGGCCCGCGGACAAAGTCTGAAGCAGAACAACTTCCCGCTACAACAAGGCTGCATAACTAAAATAATGAATGCATTTGGTCATTTTACACTGATTTTGTTCCTTCCAAAAATGACATGGGGGAGGGGGCGGGGGGGGGGACGACCACACTCTTTACGTCATGCTCTCTGCACACTTGCATCCTCATTTATCAGGAAGTATTCTGAATCCACATTCAGCCCTGGCGCCTGCGGCGGGGCACAAAAAAATGGTGCGCCATTTTTTATTTTGTGTAGCATTCAGGTTTGAGTCAAAGAAAAGAGTCCTCTGCAGTGCTCGCTGTTGCACGGATGCAAGATGGATGCGAGAGTAACGCATGGTGGGAGACTTTTATCACGGAGGGGGGAGGGGGGGGGGTTTGCTATTGGAAAGAAAGAAATAATGCCTCCGGAAGTTAATCCCCCAGAATATCAGCTCCCTACGTTGAGTCAACCACACGATCGTATCTGTGGTCTCTGGTGAACTGGAAGAGAGAGCCCTGCTCACTGTTTCTCCTCCCAGATACCCCCGGTCACCCACCTGTCAGCCGCATCTAAATCCACGCTTTTTCCCGAGCCGGCGTGTTCCCCTGACACCACAGCGGCTGAAAAAGGAAAATGTCTACCGAGAACCCGACACAATCTCTACCTTCTCTGTGAAGGGAAGCTTCTGACTTTGGCACTTTGGTTGTTCTCCGTCACTTGAACCCTTTTTTCACACATTCCGAACCACCGCTGCGCACCACGAATTTCACAACTCATGTCACGTCCTCTGGCGAGGCCGTTGCTAATGGTTATCACACCAGGGAGGTCTGACGTGCATCGATTCATCCCCCCCCACCTGCTACAAGCAGTCAAATTCTGCAACGCACAGAAGTCGTTCTTATGGTCACTGGCGATATTCGCTGATGCTGTCAAGCCTCTTGAGTCCCACCGGTAAGTACTTCCTCGGGGTAACACATGTTCGAGCAGTCGGCCCGAGTCCTGCCAGGCTTATCCGTCCTCTCCTGCACTGCTCCGGTGACAACCTTCACATTTCTGATATAAAATTACAAAAAAAGATGGAAAAGTGGCGAGCGTTTTTTTTAAACAACGGGAGAAAGAGCTAAGCGGCACTGCCCCGCGTCGCTTAGAGAAGGGAGGGATGACGGATGTTAAACAAATGTCACGATCAAGTGCACCACCGGAGAGAGACATCCGCCTAACGCTGGTGCACGTGAGCCGGAAAAAAACAGGGATGGAGAGATATCTGGCTTAAATATTTGCTCGCACCCACAATTTTCGGGGGGAATCTGAGGGTGTGAAACCTGCAACGACTGTGTAGCTGGACACGGAAAAGTTAGAGGTTGAGACGTGTTGAAGGAAAACAGGAGCCTGTGGACCACAGAGCAATCACAGTGTAACGATATCAGCATGAGGCTAATGCAGTTTACACTGCTGCTGTACAAGCATGTAACAGCTGCAGGGTGTACCTGCAGACTTAACCAACTTGTGATGCCGCCACGCGAAGAATAGTCGCGGTTTCTGCTCGGCTCTTTTAAAATAGGTTGCAATAAATTATTCATAATAATATCTGAGCAAGAGTGTTGCTGCAGCTCCATTTGGGAAGGTTTTGGGGGATTAGCTTTGAACCGTAAAGCGGAGAGAAATGTATGCAAAACAAAACACATTTGGGTCTTCTGTTCATCTCTTTATCAGATTCACCTTGTTGAAGTGATATTAGAAGATGTGCGTGAAAGAAAGATTTATCCCTATCTGTGCTCCTGCTCTTTAGTTATAAAATGCTTTGTTTTGACGCTTGCCTTTAACATTTGTAATGAAACAAAGGCAACATTTAAATGTGAAAACCTGTCTACTTGGATTTTAAGTACAACAATGTAATTATGGTATGTTTTTTAGTTGGTAGCGTGCAGTTTGATTTTGCCTGCCATGGCATAAAATAGCACTTACAATGAGATTAAATATCACAGGTGACACCTTGCTCTCCCATCTTAACTGCTTTGCATACATCACTCACGGTGAGGTGCAGGATCGTAACAGTAGGTGAAATGCTTTAATGAATTGTGTCTCCTGTGTGTGTGCAGGGAGAGACAAGAGAGAGAGAGGGGAACACCACATTTCCTAATGGAGGATGTTCAAAGACACAAAAAGGTCCCATTTCTGGGTTTTACTTCTGGAAACATTTGAATTGCTGTGTTTAATGTTCATCACTTGCTCAGGGAGGAACCATTCAAAGCCTGTGTGTGTGTGTGTGTGTGTGTGTGTGTGTGTGTCAGCCATGTCATTCTGGTATTTTCCCCAGATGGGCTTGTTCAAATAGACCTTTCTTATGTGAATCCCAGCCCAGGCGTTGCCCATGCCAAGTAGTTCAAAGCAGCACACATCAAGGTAAATGTTATGCCTGTCATCTTGACTATATTTAAAGCAGAGGCAAACCCACACACACCAACAACAATGTGCACTTCAAAAAGAGTAGCGTTGCGGCGTTACAGCCCGGAGTAGAAAATACAACCGTATCTGTAGGATGATAGAAAATGTTGTTTTAATCTGTAAGCATGGCCACAAAGCAGCACATATCTAATGCTGAATTAACAGCTAAAACACATTTAATTGATTGATTAATAATGGTTTCTAGGTTGAGGGACGAACAGGGGACATTCTAATGGACTGATCCGTATCTGATGGTGTCAAGAGGTCAGCCGAAAGCCTGACACGTGCAGTTTACTTCCTAAAATGTTGTGGTAATATTTTATACAATTCTTTCTTTATTTTAGGTCTGAGTTTTTATTTCAGGCAGAAGACAGATGACTTTTTAAAATGTTTGTTTACAGTTGACTCATCTGGCAAAGAAGCGAGCATCCGAACAGGTTGATGATCCGTGTGAAAGGCCCGGAACCACAGAGACAGCGTTGCTCATGCGGTGCGGTGTAGATAAGACAGTGGACCGTTTGTCGACTCATAATGCTTTTAAAAAAATAAAAAAAAAAACACATTCAGCACTACGGACAGCGCAATGGATTTATGAACACAAGGTTTGCCTACTGATATTTCACAGCCAAGTTTGGGGCCATGGAGTCCAAACTGGATCAATGAGGCAGACTAACAACCCCCCTCTGGCCTGGGCCCACTAACCCCCCCCCCAAGATTAAACGTTAGGTTGTGTATTCATAGGCCTACGCCATATGGTAAGGTAGTTGGCTTCAGATTCCAATGACTACAGTTAACGGCTGATAAAAACATTGCTTACAGGTTAAAAAAAGAAACGACCCCCCCGAGCTTTTTAAATTAAGAGTCTTGCTCTCTCTTCGCCCCCATGCACACTGCAACATGTGGAGGAATCCAAAGCTTGGCCTCTTGTGAATAATTTCCTAAGCTGTGGGAGATGTCTAACAAACTTGTTATTAAAGCCAATTTTAATGCGCAGTTAAAAACACACACACACACAAAAAGCTGAGTGGTTATTAAAGAATAGCTTTATATAACAGACCCCCCTTCAAAAGGCTCCTTTCACTGCAGCCATTTGACATGTTAGTGCAAGGCAAACACAGGTGCAATTAAAAACATTAATCATAGCCCTGTTCCATTTAGGTGGACCACTGCCCCGGTGTAGTGCGCGCTGGCTCACTAGCAGTGAGACACTAAATGGAGTGAGGCCATCATTAACTCGATCAATTACACATGGGTTTTCCTTGCTATGACATTTCAAAATGGCTGCTGTGAAAAGGAAACCTGCACTGATGTGGTTCAGTCCAGAAGAGACCAAGTTGTCAACTATATTTGTGAAAGTGGAGTTGATTTACTGATCCATTTGTTAAACTTAACTGCTGACTAGTTTGAGCTAATGCTTTTTCTACCGACAATAGCAATATGTCTGACGAGAAAACTGTAGATGTTTGCTTAAGTGAAGCAAAAATCAATTAAAAGAAGTTTGCAAATGGTGCTCACACTTTCATTTGTTATTATTATTATTATTAAAGCAGAATCAACTCTTGCACTCTGGTTCAACAGAGAGAGAAAGAATGGCGTTCAAGATGTAATTATCTTTAGATCTCATGATGCTGTGGGTAAAAAGTCATTAAGACACCAAATAAAAGGGTCAGGTCCAGAGTATGATCCCGGTATTCTAAGACCCAACCCAATCACGACAGGGAATTGAAGGCAATACTTCATTTTATTGTGTGAAAAGATAAAAGAAGAACCGCCACTGAAAATCAACTCGTCCACGGTCAGTAGTGGCGAAGCAAACAGGGATGTTTTAATTGTTTTGTTTGAATAGAATCCACACTACTTTTAGACCATTAGGTTCTCGGCTGGCTCCTTTTTTTATCTTGGGAAGAGATAAAACCGCAATTAATTTTGAAAGGACAGAAAACAGTAAGACAATACATCAAGTCGCACATGAGTGGGGGCCTGGGGAACGTGGGCTGCCGCGAAATAACAGAGGTAGTCAAAGGTAGCATTCATAATTGAAACCCCAGTCCCCTGAGACCTAGTAGGCTGGTGGACTCTGATACTGAGACTGACAGCAAAAGGGACAAAGAGAAGAGGACAGCGCAGAGTGACTTCACGGGTTCAATAGCCTTGGTCCTCTCAAAACATCTAAAAGCCTCTGAAGCATCTATCTGTGGCTGTTTGAAGATACATTTAGTGCAGCGGTGGAGAATTTGATTGTCCCAGGAGTTAAAAGTCCCCCGACCATCCCGCATAAGTCAATTGAGGTTGAGCATCAAGACACAAAAAAAAAATATGTATATTATGCGTAAAATACACATGAAATAACCTCACACTCGACGTATTCTGATGTCCCGATTCTGGTGGACTGGAGCAAAACACGCTGGATTCACTTAACAGGACAACCGCTGCCACGTGCCACCAACTGCACCTTCGGTGCCGCTCGACTCGCGGCATATCGCTGCCGCCTGCCGCGGCATACGCCCCAGTGATCAGCTACAGCTCGCGTAAGTGAAGACGTACATGAGGACCCACAGGAGGCGGCGCGTGATAGGCCATGCGCGGGTTGGAGGGGGTGGGGGGGGGGGGGGGGTCGCATCCCCGTTAGCGCACGCGGCCGCAGCCTCATGAATTCTCATCAGTGTCTCCATTAAACATTTTTTTTCCCCCCGCTGTCACCATGACAACACCGGGCCCCGGCGTGCGCCCCACGGGGGGGGGAGGGAAAGGCGCGTGTGCCTGTGTAACCCCAGGGGTTACTTAGGGGGTATTTCTTGGCACGGCCGGCCCGACACCCCATACCTCGCCTCCAGACGCGGGAGGGGGCGGCTGGTTGTCGGGGGGGGGGGGGGGTTGAGGAGTGGCAGGCGGCCAGGAAGGCAAGATCTGTTCCGGCGGCGATTGACTGGCACTGGCTGCGTCTGGACGGCAGGCAGGCGCTCTGATTTCTCTCTTTAATTACCGCAAATCGGAGGTGGCGAGGCCCATGCTAATGGAGCCGCACCAATCAGCTGGGAGGAGAGTCCTCTCCGCCGAGCCGAGCCGACACTCGAGCCCGCCTTTTTCGGCTGTCTCACTTCTCCCACTGCTTTTCACGCCGCCACCTCTGACAACAATGCAAAGTGAGGCCGATCAGAAGTTTTAAAGAGGCAGAAGGAAACATGATTCATGTCAAGATTTTGATTGCTCTGTAACATAATAATACGTCGAGGGCTCATTATTGTAAATGCATGTAATCAGTGGCGCCTATTTCCAGCGGCAAACATAATTACATGGCTTTTTGTGAAGATGTGGTGATGTCTGGTTTTTCCCTCCTTCTCCAAAGTGAATAATGTAATGAACAGTGTTCATGGATCATGGATTGCCGAGATCCTTTTGCCTTTTGTTTGAGTGACAATGAAATGTTACTCCTTCCATCAGTTATTTATGTTGATGAAGCTATGAGTTACACATTTCACGTCTTCTTTTTCCACTTGTGGAGCCATTTGTCCGTGTTCTTGATCTAATGTGCATTGATACGTCAGTTTTAGTCTCTTCTTATATCTGTCAGATACGCCGTCGTGCATGTTTTTAAGCTGCAGGCATGTTACTGTGCTCAGGTTAAAGTATTATTAAGGCTTGGTGGTGCAGCAGCTTCCCGGGTTTTCCTATTTTTATGCAGAGATCCACCTGCTCTCCGTCAGGTGTCAGCTGCATCTGTGCATTTGGCGGCACGACGCGACATGATGAGCATGTTTGTGAATGTAAATAGACATGTGGGCAGCCATGTGATGCGTAAAGCAGAAATCCCATCACAGCAGGACAATCCTCCAGTTGACAGCACACTATCCGATGTTTGATCTTTGAATCTTTTTACCTTCACATACACACCCACGTATGCAACGATTGCATCAAATATTTGGCCGAAAGACTACATCCAGAGAAGCAAACACATTTATAAAAAGTCTTCACTACATGACTTAACCTCTTTGTTTTAATATTAATTACCAAGTTGTACATGTTTTAACATGTATAATCTACAGCATATTTAAATATTCACCACCACGTTTAAATATTGACAGGCCACCACAGCGGAGTATTTTAAAGCGGTGAACACAACCAAGAGGCAGAGTGGTCCAGTTTAATTTCATGCTTTATCACCCCAAATGGAAGATATTCATACACTCTTCATGTCAAAGACCATAACAGCGTATCAAGCAATTTAGTTGACCTTCCTATGCAGAAAGTAACTAGCGGTTATAGCAGGATTCACGATTGTAGTCAATTAAAGTCAATACATGATGATATGAAAATTGATTATATTTAATTTGCTTAGAGCAAAGTGGTTTCCATACTTTGTGCTCACTGAGCAATAATTAATCTGCTTCATATCAACCACAAACTCAAAATGTACGACTACGACTAACTGGATCAACAGAGTATGTTTGTAAATGCGTCTTTACCTAAACATCACACCTCTCTAGAGATACAATTGTTCAGTGTTTGGGATTATTACTTTTTTATTAATCCTTTGGAAAACACTTGTGTTTTCGGTTTCGGCAGCAACATCCCCTCCAAACTCCTCTCTTCTCAACGCAAAACCCCTTAGAATCTTCC
Source organism: Pungitius pungitius (assembly GCF_949316345.1). Lineage (NCBI taxonomy): Eukaryota > Metazoa > Chordata > Actinopteri > Perciformes > Gasterosteidae > Pungitius > Pungitius pungitius. The sequence continues at coordinate 4,312,284 of NC_084918.1, read as the reverse complement.
TCAAAGTGCTCCATACTGAACTCGACAGGCCGTTTTGTTGCCACGTTAAAAAACGATTACCACGGGCCACCGCTTGGCCTGCAGCAACCGCTTCCTCCCCTCCTCCTCCCCCCCGCTGCCGTCAACGCGAGGGCGCCAGGTGCGCTATGCAAGTAGCCGCATGATAAATGGCAGCAGGTGAGAGCGCCGCGGCGGGCACCCGGAGCACCGTGGCCCCTGCGTCCCCGCTGCCGGTGTCCCTTGGCATGCGGCTCGTCAGGCTGCAAATGGCAGCCGCATCCCCCTTGAACGCTGACATTTAAAACCTCTGCCATGCCATCCAGCTGTGGACACCACAGGTCCCTGCCCCCCCCCCCCCCCTCACTCCCCTACCATGGCTCCTAGCCCTTAACCCCGCCGCGGGTGCTGCCAGGCGCTTCTTCTAGCGATGCAACGTAGAAACACATCCGAACGATGAAGCCCGCCTCTAAGTAGCCATCAAGTACCTACTCATTAGCCTTTAGCTTCATTGTTGAATCTTAACAGCTTCAAATAGGACACTTGGGTCCGACAGCAGTGGATGCAACATGAACAAAACATGAACGAAACAGATGCAGCTCGTTTTTGGTCAACAATCTAATCAAAAGTAAACATCGATGCTCAGAGGGCAAGATGTCAGAATCCTCAAAAGAACCTCCACTTTCTGCTGACATTTAGACAGGAATCCACTCAACAAGAGGCAGAATTTGAAATTCCTCCCGTGAAAGCTGTTGTCCAAGATGCAGAAGAACAGCACATGTTGCATTTTTAAAAACAACTCTGACCAGAAACATCACGGTACCAAGTGGTATCGGAAAAAAACTCGTTCAGTTTAATGCAAGTGGGATTGGACCTCGAGCTCCAACTCATATAGTCTTCATCGGCTATTTATTTATTTATATATATAGATATATACACACACACACACACACACACACACACACATACAGTATTTAGTCAATCTCGGGTCCAAGATTTTAAAATGCAAATATCATATGGTTTCCATTGTCATATATGATAGTAAAGAGAATGTTGTTTGGTTTTTGGTTGAATAAATAAGGAAGGAAGGAAGGAAGGAGGAAGGCTTTGAACTAGAGACCTTATAGTTTCAAAGAAACAGTGAACCCTGAGTAATATTGTGAGAAAGAGAGGAGATCAATGACGTGTTTAAAGCACCGATCTGTGCGAAAGGATTTCATCAGTGAATTAAACTTCAGTTTGATCTGAATCCCCACAACGGCTGCAAAGCCACCTCGGCCTCGACTCGTATCTTATTTCATCGCATTCCATCCGAAAGGTCTGAAGATTTGCCCTTTAACACCCGGCGTCAGCTACACGCGGCAAAAGCACCTCTTTTCAACAAAAGCGCCGGAACATAAAAGAAGCGAAAAGGATGGAGAGTAAACACTTTACATTCGGACGCTCGTTAAAAAAAAAAACAGCAGTTCACCCTCACCCGGGGGGGGGGGAAGCACACGTCATGATACAAAGAGGCAAAATACCAGACTGCATGGCACGGAATCAAAGGCGTTTCCGCGGCCCAAAGGTCAGGTGATGGTAAAAGGTTGCCGAGGAACGGAGCTGCTGGCCGGTCCTTTCATCAGCGGGGGGGGGGGGGGGGGGCAGCTGGAGTCTCCAAAGAGGCGATGTTAACTCGGGGCTGCAGGCACAGTGGGGCTGCTCCAACATGACATTTCACATACAGATCTGCCGCCGTAATGGCATTTCAGCTACTTTTAAAGCAGCCAGATTGGCCCCTCCTGCACTGGTGGACATTTTTGTAAGGCAACGATTTTTCTTTCATTTATTTGGGTTTATTACAGCGTTCGAAGGAGATGGGTGACAGGCTGTCAACGCCAGGGCCAATGCGGAATTGATCCGGTGAAACGTATGCGCACAATGTACAGTACACGTATACGTACTAATACAAACACCACCACGGGTGGGGAACATGTCCTGCAGTGCGGCCGAGCCACTAGCTTTCCCTCTGATGTTCCAAACTCGCACTTAAGTGAGAATAATCTTGGAACAAAATTAACATAAAAATGTATTTTTCCCCCATCTTGTGACGGACAGCATGGGGAAAGCGTGTTTTGAAGTAAAGCATACATCCGTGCCGTTACAGGATCAATTTGTACGACTCACAATAATTTATTTATTTCAGTATCCGTCTCTTCTCTCCGGTTGCAAATGGTCAGTGGGTTTTTTTTTTTCTCCTTTGAAGTCCCCTCTGATGTGATTTGTCCCATTTGCTCGCAGCAATTGCATTTGCTGATGGTTGCACATGGTATTTGTTGTTAAGTGCTTTATGCTACAATACTGGGGCGATTAAAGGAAAGCAGAATGCACTGATATTGCCTGACAAGAGCATGGAATAATTTTTTTTTTTTTAAGTATAAATTATTATTCATGGGAAAAAGTTTTACAGCAAAACAACAAAATGCTAATGCAATGTGATCATCCCTGAGCCGGAATTTATTGGATCATATTGAGTTCAAGGATGACTGTTAAAATGTGTTCTTTGTTGCTAAAATGACTATTTCATTGTAGCAGAATTGACATTTGATGATCTAGTGTGGAGACAATCAACCGAGGGTATAGTATATTAAATGTCCATTTACGACAGAAGCAGGGAAAAAAAAAACCATGATTTAAAAAAAAGGTTTTGCCACCGTAGTGAGTCGGCGAGGCTGCATTTGCTTGATTGTACTTGTTGAGTAAATATCATACTATAGCATGCTCACATGTCACAGAATGTACGGGGTCGCCATCTTACGTTAGCATGCTAACATTTGCCAGTTGGCGAGTAAAGCCGGTATTTGATAATAATCAAAAGAACTATTCATCACAATGTGAAAAAAAAACACCTCCACATGTAGATAGTTTATTAAAAAAAATCTTACTGTACAATAACATTTGTTGCACCCTAATGTCTTGTCACATTCACAAGCCTTGAAATCCGTAGCGAGGGGGCAATAACTACAGATGACCTGCCTCTGAGAGGAGCTTTGCCTCTGCCCTTACTTCTTTGATTAGAACGGGAGATTTTGACCATCATGAAATTCAAACGCTGTCGAGGACTACTGTACATTTGCACATGCATGCACACAGACGCACACACACACACACACACACGTGAACAGTGCAGAGACTCGCAGGCTGCCGTATGTGTTTTACGTTTAGCGGTTGAATGACCAGTTGACAAGCAGCTCGGGGGAACTTGATGCTTAATGAGGACCTCTTCACATAAGCTTTTTGCCGGAGTCATCCTGAACATGAAAACGCCGTCAAAATGTCAACGAATCTTAAATTGACCACCAGTTTAATTACACAGGGACCATCCAAAGCCGGCAGGTCTGATGTGGAAACGTGTGCATCCAAATCGCAGTGTATCGGAATGGTTATTTTTGATTCATAGTTATGCCTTAATAGCCATCATGACTCAATAATAGGAATGGTAAAACATTGAGCTCCTCGGGCATTAGAGATGTGGCATTGAACACGAGGCCTTTGTGTGCGTACATAAGCAGCCACTACGGGATCTCTCACAGATGGAATATAGCGTTGGGCTGTTGGGAGCACCACTACTTCTCCGGGTGAGGAACGTACTTTCGGGCACTCAGACAGAGTGCCCGAAAGTACGTCAAAACAAAATGGAACAATGTTCATTATTTTATACACACCACTCGGTCTTCTCACAGCGGTGCTCTCGTTTTAGCGGAGGGCGTCGGATTGGATTGAGGAAAGTCTGCACAGATAGCAGGGGCCGGCTACCCTAAGGCTGTAAAAATCATTTCAGTCGTTGTTTCCGAGGCCCACAGCCTGCAGCAGCGGTTGAGAGGCAGAGGCCACGTTATATCTGTTAAAGACTTTTGTTATTCCACAGGAAATTCTTCTGCTGACTCACATCAATATAAATAATTCCCAGCCTCTCCGCTTGCAGCAGTCATGCCGGGTCCATGACTGACAGCGAAAGTAACTCTTTTGCATAATGCCGAGTCACTGTCTCATGCGTGGGGGGGGGGTTTCTATTCACCGCCCACCCCCCCCCCCCCCCCCCCTGTTCAGGAAATAATGTATGATATGATGCGCTAGGTCTCATTTCCACAGTTAAAATCGCTAAGTGACGTTAGCGTGAGTGCTCATATGCTACATGTGTGTCTACCTTACACAAATGGTTTGAGTGAGTCACTGCAGAGCCAACCACGCATTTCTTTCTTCTTCGTTTCTCCCCCCCCCATCTCATAGTTTTTCACACCTTTCCAGGACTCACAAATTGGTGTGAGAGGACCTTCTTTGGTCTCTTGTGGTTCCACGAGAGAGCAGCTCCCGCTCGGAGGACAGCTGTTACAAGAAGGGGGGGGGGGGGGGGACATTGATTATGCCCCACACGTACAAACATTATTTAAGATAAACAAAGTAGGGTTTTTTTTTGCTTTTTTTCTTTCTTTAAGAAGCCGACTTGCCAGCGATCTATAATAGAGTAGATATTTCTCGGCCTATTGATTGATGCCTCCTTCCCCCTACTTTGACATTTGCTTATCCTCGTCCCCATCTACCGCTATCGACGTTCGCTCTATCTGGACATCTTCCTAAGCTGTTTTGTCATTTGTCACCTCTTAAATGAAAACGGAAGAGGGGGGGGGGGGGGGGGGGGGGGGTGGCACATTGATGGTTTCTTGTGGAAAGAATACTGTCTGTGGAAAGCTTAGCACTGAAGCTTTGCTTAATTCCCAATGTATACCTCTTGTGAATTTTATCCAGCTGATCTCCATTTTTGCCACTAATAATAAGAAGAGCCATTCCGCCACCTCCGAACATGCATTCCCTCATAGCTGTGTTCAATTTACTGCAAATTCACTGAAAGCAGCCTTTTGGGTTAACACCTTTTAAACTAATGTATTTTAAGGGCCTACTCCGCAGGCGCTCTCTTCGTCGGAAGCCACTTGACCCTTAACCCTTTACCAAAGTTAACCCTCGACTCCACGCTTCCTGATTCACACACACGCTGTTGCTAATAAAACACTGAATGTTTTCAGGGTTTTTACACGCCAGCTCTCTATTTGCAGTACAGTAAATGCCGCACTTCCTTCACACGAATTTCTACAAACACAATCTGGCGTAGATTTTCTCCCCCACGAGGCGGAAGAAAGATCCCTTCTTTCCTCTCCTCTCCCTCCCTCCCTCGCCCTGGCTCCCGTGGAGGGGCTATTATTGCGGCTAATTATCTACAAATAGGCCCGATATGACAAACACATCCCTGTACCAGTTCTGGCAAAGCACGGGAATCAGTCTGAGCGGGGATAAAAGAACGAAAAAGAGGCGAGGAGAGGCAGACAAAGGACGGGGGACAAAAGTCACGGTGGAGAAAAAGGAAGAAGAAAAAAAAGAAGTGAATCAGAGATAATTGAGAAGAACGTGAGGAAGACACAATGTGGAATAAGATGAGAGAGAATGTGGCGCTAAAAGAGATATAAGTGGGAGGCAGATGGGCAAAGAAAGGCAGCGAAACCAAAGGGAGAAGGCGCAGGAGGGAACCAACGGCAGGGAAATGATCTCGTCTGTGCCCTGCGTGGCGGCCGTTGCCAACGGAAACCGCCCTGCGACGATGCACGGGCCACATCCAGTCAGCTCCCGGCGTGCCGCCTCGTGATCGGGGCAGCTCTGGGGGGGGTCTAAGGCTGTCTGTCTCATTTCCATAGAGAAACTCATTTACCGGGCCAACAGCGAGGGCCAAGACGCATCAATGGGCGCTTGATTGGATCCTCAACGCTGATACATATGAATATTTATCAGTGTTCAATGAAAACACGTTCACTCTCCTTTCATCTGGATCATCCTGAGTGTCCTCCTGCTCTCCACTTAATTCTTCCCAATGAATGTGTCACAGGAGCATCGGGGCTCCAGACAAAGTGACAGCACTCAGGATAATCTGGTTATTGTTGCTCTGCGTCGAGGATCAACACTTTACTTTATGTTTCGCGAGATGCATCGCGCCTTTTCTCTTTCATTTACCATGGTGACAACACCTCTCAGGGAAATGAACACGGGGAGGGGGGGGTGGGGGGTGGGGACGGTGTAATCAAAGCAGAGCGCATTAAAGGGATGTGTCTTTGCAGTGCGTCGCTGCTGCAGATTAGTGTTTGGCTGCACAAATGAAGCTGCAGGTGTGATCTGAGTGCCAAGACGAGTTGGGTTCACCGAGTGACTCCTGTCCCATGTGTCCCAAAACAAAGAGGACACCACACAATGACAAGCACATCGCCCCTCTCTCTCTCTCTCTTTTTTTTTTTTTTTTCTTTTTTTACACCCGGAGCACACTAACAGACATTTACAGCGAGTGCAACTTACATCACTAACTCCAGCCTCCACTATCTTCAGGCCAGTCTCCTTCTCCAGCTGCTGCTTCTCTTGGACTGCACAAAGTGGGGAGACAAAAGCAGAGGAGGCGCGTCGGATGACAGAGTAGCAGATTTTACAGTTCCGGAGGCAAAAACAAGTGATCAGTGAAAACTGAGAATGATGAAGCGGATGGAGCGGGTATGAGTCAGATGTCAGACCGCTCATAGCAAATGACCATCGCCCCCCCCCCCCCCCCCCACACACACACACACACACACACACACAGAGAATAATCTGCAGGGAATGACAGCATCTGTTCTCCAGCTGACAGGAGTCTGTTGTGGCCCTCGGAGGAACGATGTTGTTTGGGCAGGCGGGCTTCGGTAGGCGGGGTTGCGCGGCTGTGTGACGACAACAGGCGACAAGTCGTTGGAGATGGACGCCGGGTACAAATGCCCGAACGCAACCAAAGTTGAGCCGGGTCTCAACTTTTTCTGCTGTTCTCTCAACCCTCCGCCATGCGGTTCCAAGCGCTATGTCATGACTCGCTTCAACCAGCGCTGGAGCAACACTTTCCCATAATGCAGCTGTCCACGCCCGGCCGTTTTATGGCCTTTCGTTCCTCGTGGTGCGAACACAGCTCCGGGCACGACGGCGCTTCAGACTGCGTGTTAATGCCGGAATGTTAACATGCTGATGGATAAGCTGGATTTGTGGTTGACGCGAAGAGCTTAACGGGGGGGGGAGAGACGGTGTGATTTATTGCTTGTTGTCGGATTTAACCCGCCGATGTCTCCACTGCAACAACTACACGGATGCATTGTACAAGGCCCGGGTCGTGTCGGCCAGGAATTTTTATTCCCTGCCTTTACTTTTTTTTTTACAAATGCTTTGAAGAGCAGCGCTATAAAATATGTAAGTTGTCTTGCATTGTGACTTTTTGATGAATTTTTCTATTCATCCTATGAGGGACATTCATGTCTTTTGAAAGCAGTGCATCCAATAGCTGACATTCAAACAGAACCTCATGTTTCCCCGTAAGAAAATACGCTCAGAGATCATGAAAATCAATAAGTATAATAAAAGCTCCATGAGTCGCGGAATCTCCTAACTGAAATATTTCAGTTTGGGCCAAAGTGGTGGACATAGACACAGCGAATACAAATCGACCGTTATCTTCCCGCACGTAGAGTCCGACCTGCTGAATCATGACCGTTACTAGGCAGACGAAGTGCTTGTAGATTCACAGTACACAATAACTTCAGCTTCTGCCTTTGTTCTCGCAGTAATTAATACAACAGGCGCGTTTGAGCCACAGATCTATTGATCTAATCAAATATGGCATCCGATTTCTAAAGCTTTGCTCACAAAAGATTTTCTCATGCAAATCAAACCAAAGTGAGGCGATGTTAAATTTCCCTCCTGTGCTTAACGGCCCTTCCTCACTTTGATGGAGACGTTTATATTGAAAAACAACATCAAAAGGGGCCCTAAATAGATTACGTCAAATTATAGAGTGCGACAAAAAAGATGGAGCATAATTTTAATTGGGTTTGTTAGCATGTGAATGTGATTGGTAATGGAGGGAAAGGGAAAAAGAAAAGTGAGAGTTAAAGAGAGGAAGAGAAAGCGAGCAGGTCCTTTAAATCCCATTTCCCCAGATGAAGGCTATGCAAATGACCCTGAAGAGCTGCATGCACCCCACCTCACACTCCAAATTTCGGCAAGGGCCTTTTTAATTAGTATTTTAATCTATCCCAATGATTCCACTCTGGCCACAATGTATGCGGCATTCCATCTAATTAAGCACGCTACTTTTAGGAGAATCATCCATCTCCCTCGCTCTCCCTACCGCCCCCCCCCCCCCCCCCTTTTCTGGTTATTAAGGCTCCAGAAAACATTGATCATCGTATCATCTCATCGACATGGCAGCGGAGGGCACATCTTATATTGTAGCTGTCAGTCAGAGGTTTCTAAATGATGACTAAAAAGGAGGATAAAGGAAGAGGCGAGAGAGCCGGAAAGGTCAAATATACATGCACATTCAAATTAGAGTGCCGCGCAGAAAAGGAAGGTAACACGAGGAAAATCTTCCCCCCTCACCGAGAGCGTCTTCTCCAACTCATTTCCATTCCAAGTTGCCACCCCCCGTATTTAGTCCGACATATTGGCACTTCACACACAGCTACAGTACCTGCACAGTCCTGGCGCTATTTTTACGAGAGGGGGTAATGAGCAAGGTAATTGGGGCCCAGCTGGGTGGGGGGGGGGGGGGGGGGGGGGCGCGTAGGTGTCCGGGGCGAGGTGAAGCCGCTAAAAAGGTCACGCCGCGTTTTTTGGTCCTAATGAGGACCCCTCTGGGGTCGCAACACATCACGAAGTCAGACTGGGAACGATTAGTGTGGATATCAACACGCGCGGCGCGCGCCCGTCACGGCGGCCCGGCAGCTGAGGTTTTGACTGACAAGCTGACATTAACCGCCTCGCGGTGGAACCAAAGGAGCCCGAAGGTCGGTATTTGCTTGTGAATCAAAGCTTGAGGGCTCTCCACTCAACCTGAGGGAAAGGACGGCCCCAACGGCGGCCACTTTAAATGTAAATACGATGTACTTGCAGGGCTCATCGGCTGCTAACTGGATGGAGAGAGATTCCAGCCAATGGATGGCTTGGTCTGTTGGCTGACTGTACCCACAGCATCTCTCATTGGTCACCCCCGATATTTACCTCCAACTGGAGATCACCCTCTTTCTCTTTTTTTTTTTTCTCGCACTCAGAGAAATTTTGTAAGCTTCAAATTAGGCAGTGTGGAAAAGACATGTCAGGACTCATTTCAAAAGAGGCTCTTGCAGGCATTTTAATGTGTGTGATTGTATCTGGACCGACTTCTAATACCGAGATCTGATCGCTGCGGCTGATTTAATCGTTTCAGTCTCAGAGTCACATTGAGTAATGTGATCTGATGTCCTGCAGGCAACAAACGCACAGCAAAGGCCGAAAAGGCATCGGCGTTCACATCTGCTATGTTTTCATGGGCTTGAAATCACATGAACATGTAATCATTTTACTGGAGATTATAAATTGCCCGATAACCAGGAACTATCCAAGACAAATACATTTTATGTGGGTGATTACTATCTAGTAAATGTCGTTAAATCACCTGGTGGCGAACATATAGTTTAGTGGCGAAGTCCGCCATGAACACGCTGGATTCGGATTGTAAAAAAGCACCAACAGGGTATCATGCAGCATCCACTCAAATCAGATTGACACTAGATGCATTCTTATGTTTTATATTATTACTGCTCCCAATGCAAATGGAACGTTTCCTCCTGCTGCATCTTTGCAATCAAGTGAGACCGGGTTGCTTTTACTGTGATCCTTCCACAGGAAACACAACGCATTCATTAGAGCTTAGCGTTGATCGGGTTTGGTTGTCATCAAAAATCTACAAAACAAGACAATGGTCATTTTGTGCCTTCTTCCATCATGTCACAAGACGGAGCAGCCAGATTTAGCTGTTAGATGAAGAGTTTGCCTCCAATTTCCAATTTTCTCTGCTGTTGCGTGAAACCATCGTTGTTGAAATAACGTGAGCTTGTTGGGCTGCACCAGACAGCCACTCAAAGTGTTTAATCCGACGACCGTTTCCAAATCAACCGCGACTGATCATTCAAATTAGGTGTTAAAAAGTAGACCCTTTTACTTGAAGTGATGTTTTATACAGACTACATAGAATACAGATGCATTAAATACCACTGAAGCATTTCAGTTGGAAGTGTGCCGGCTAAACAATATAAGTGCACTAAATGTAGATTTTAGGAGAATAAGTAGAACATTAGAAAAAAAACATTCGGCCCGGGTGAACGGGGAAGAACTGGAGAGTACTTGAAAAACTCGTCAAGAACTCTTTGAAGTTGAAGAAAGACGAGGACGAAAAGGCCATTTTAATCATCAATCTAAAGAATCCTCCAAAACATTGTTGACTTTCCTTGACACGCAGCCTAATGAAAGAAAACACACACACACACACACACACACATGAGGGCACACATTTAAGCGTGATTTTATGTGACCTCTAAATTGCTACGTAGCATATGTGCGCATCACAAATTATCCCGTGGCAAGATATAATTTGATTAAAATGTTTCTTTTTACCGCCATATGCTGCAAACTGAAGTGATTGTGCTCTCGTCATTATAGATTCCAAAAGCAATTGAGAAATGATTATCATGAAGTCATCCGAGCCTAAATGTATATTCATTTTCCTGATGGACGACGGGCTGGTTATTGTTAGAAGGGATATATATTCAGTACCAGGAGACAAATCACCGAGTGTAAGCTGTAAGTATTTTTGTATTTCGACATCGCAATGTCGCCTCTCTGCCTGACTGCCGGTATGTAGTTCGACAAAAATGCATATTCCCCCACCCCTCTGATTGATCTGTTAATATTGAATAAGATCCACATCCATTCCATCTGCCCCCCCCCCACCCCACACACACACTTCCCGGCTCCTCAGGTCGTCTATTCACCACTTCCATCGCTCCATCCGTCACTCCAACCAAACAAAATGAAAGTGTTTATTGCGGAGGAGGGCTGACGCTCACGCCTCTCCGCGGCCGTTAGCCTTATCAGCAGGCAATCACTACGATATTAAAGCTGCCATTCCTACCATCAAATTCCCCCTGCACATATGATGGCTGTCGCTATCGGAGCAGAGGAGGAGGAGGTGGAGGGGGGGGGAGGGAGGAAGAGGGAAGGAGACGGAGATGCACCTGATCTCTCCAACAGATAAGATGCACGGCAACCTATTTTCTCAGAAAGGAATCCAACAAGGGAAAGAAAAAACCACTGGTATTAATTTGGAGTAGGAAGAGCTGCAGAGCAGCGGCGCATTCATCGCATTTATGAAGCAGAACACGGATGTGACTCCTTTACCTGGACAGAGACACGTGTAGGAGGCGAGTGGTAAAGCTATCAAATGTCATAGAAGTCCCGACGATGTCTTTTGTCTTATCAGTAATAAAGTGTTTTTTGAATTTTGAGCACTACTTGATTGGATCAACAGAAAATTAAGCGACTACTTCATTGCGTATTGTGTGTGCCATTTTTTGATAGTCTACCATGTTAAACTCACAGCTTATAAACCAAATGATTGTCAAGTGAATCAATAATGAAAATAATTGTCTATTGCAGCCCTAACTTGATTTAGCAAGTACACAAAGCAGAGTAGGACATGTCCACATTTAGCACGGAGCATTGTTGGTTAATTAATGACAAATGTTGTTAATTTCATTCCTATTCACTGTCAAAAAATTTTGCACAGATGTGCGAGAGTAACGTATCGTCAACATCAATATTACCCCTCGCTCTAAAAGCGCTGGTTTATATCTAGAAGTAAAAAATAATTAGACGTAATCTAATTTAACAGCTAACCTTAATCCCTAAAAAGTAATTATAGCCAAATAATTAAACTGAAAAGAAAACAACCCATCTTCTCTCTCAGTACACCCAACGTGATGATAGCCGTGACTTCATTAGGCCTTAATGTCCAATCAGCAGTGCCAATCATACGCCAGCGTGTCTGTCACATGGCGGCGCCGCGCTGTTACCAGCAGGGGCCCTGGCTGCCTCACTGTTTATTCACCCCGATCGATCGCCGCCCCCCCCCCCCCGTGGATAAAGCCAACGGGGCCCCCAAACAATCCAACTGCTGCTATTCAGCCTAAATCAACACGCCACGCTGACGGAACCACGGTCCAACTCCGCCGCAGAATACCCCGTGACACACACAAAAAAAAATGGCTGCAGTTGCGCAACCGGTCGCGAAGCCCTGCGTCCGGTGTCGAACGCGCCCAGAACCCACGAGACACATTTATAGTTGCATTCTCCCTTTATTAGAGGCGGATTTCAAAGACGGCTGAACAGAGGACACCTCGTTGCCTCTGCTGCACATGTGGAGACAAACACACACACACACACACACACACATAATATATGTTGCTTTTCAGCCTCCTTGATTAATAGAATGTGGCTGCCCTGACACTCCGTGTAGAATAGGCATTTCGCCTTTAACAGGCGGCGACACCGATTCTTCACGGACCGCGGGAGATCGGAGGAACAGTGGCGGCACCGGAAAAACGGACTTGGATGGCGGGCCACCTCCCGGGGGGGGGGGGGGGGGGGGGTGAATCACGTATCTGACAACAGCTCACGAAGAGCCGATATGTTTGAAGATTCCAGCGGGATCCTGCTGTTGGGTCTTTGGATGACCTTTTTTTTCCCCGGCTAAAACAGATGCTGGCGATGAGAAACGTTTACTGCAATCTTCGGGGGGACACTTTAACGAGTGCGTTTAAGCAGGAATACTAAATGGAACCACCTGAAGCCAGATGAAAAAGCTATTTCCTCCTTTTCGTCAGGTAAAAGGAAACAACGATTGATGCTCCCTGTAAACAACGCTTCATTCCTTTCCCTGGATGTTTTATCTGTGATACGAGATGAAAACATCTAGAAGTCTGCCACCGTCAGGAAGGGAGCCTACTGGGGAGGATTCATATTGGAGGGAAGGATTGGTGGGGCTGACACACACACACACACACACACTGCTTCCCCGTCGAGGGAACTCTGACAGAGGCAGCCCTACCTGTCACTGTGGCAGCAATTATCCTGCAGGCTCTCTCCACGGACCATCTCCTGCAGGTCTGCACATTACTAACCACATCACTGAGCACACACATACTGTGCAGCCACACTGGCGCACAGGAGGGCACACACACACACACACACACACTGTACATATTCATAGACCCCCTCGCACACTCATGCGGCTACGCTCCCCCCCCCCCCCCCAATTCTCCCTCCACAAGCTAATGGCACCAACGCATCGTAATGATGTGTTGGTGCAGACATCCTGCTCAAGCCGGGGGAAACACCCACCGCAGCGTGGATGCGAGTGCCCATGCAGGCGTGCACGCACACACACACACACACACACACCACCTCTGTTAGAGATAAATGCGTCATCACAGATGAGGCCGCGAAGAAGTCCGTAAATATTCACACTGGAAAAAAAAAATAACCTTAATAAATCAATAAATATGCTAGAGCCGTCTAATAGAAGAGCCTGGGAACGTAATAGGCTGCACGAGGCCAGGATATGAGCTCCAGTGAGTCAAGACGTAATAAGTCTTAGACGTTTAGAAAAAAAGAAGAAGAAAAAAAATGACATGCTCAAAGGAACAGGGCGTCCATTTTGGCTGCAGGGAGGTCTTCCAAAGGAAGGAATTGATCTCTTTCACGCTGGTTCACTGGAGCTCCGTATCCAGTAGGACCCGATCCGAGTCTCAGGAACAGGTTGGTCGTATACGAGGCTGTGAAGGGTGATTTCAGAGAAGAAGAAAAAAAAAAACCCAATGTGACCTCATTACAGCAGATTTGTTCCGACTGTCATTAGGAATCACAAACGCCATCACTCAAATCGAATGCAAGGGAGAGCACATGAGAGATGGGGTGAAGCAGGAAGGGGGGGGTGGGGGGGGGGACAATACTCAAGTGGCTTTGATCTGAAAAACAGGATCTATCAGCTAACACAGATAAACCGATCAACACATATTTGGTGTGTTTACCAGAGATTACGCGTGCTCCAAAGTCACATTGTGACCAAAGACAATGACAAACATGACATCGTCACCAACTAATTAATTTGATCTGAAGCTCTACAAAGAAGGCAAGATACCGACCATACAAATAACGCTAATGTTGCCATTAACTCCCCACAGCCGCTTAATGGACGTGTGGCAGAACACAAACTCATTGACAAAACCACCTCGGATCCACAAACTGACAGGTACGTTCAAGAATTCACATACAAAGAATCTTATAAATGTGACTAATTGAAGTAATGCACCTGGCTCGATTGAAATATGAAAAACAATTCATTTTTATCTAGTCTAATGCACTAATAAGCTCCATTTGAAATGAACGTTTCTCTCCCTAACGGAATGCATGTGAGTCAGTGAAAAGATGCCACCATTTTCTGACACAATCCAAAATGGATCCCGACTGTGTCCCACGACGTGCTGAACCGCTAATGTGCTCCTGACAGAGTACAAACTCATCAAAACAACAGCATGAAAGTACACTTGAAAGATGCATTCATTACAAAGCTTCTCTTTCGGTCCCCCTCCAAACAATCTCAGCCTTCCGGGTGCAACTAACGCTCGGCCGGAGCATTTGAAATTATATTTCAGAGGCTCCTTTTTTATTTTCACCCAGGGATTCAAGAGGCTTTCATCCACACGAGGATGATGTCAAAGCCAACACGTCCAGTCAGTGGCCTTTAAGTCAACCCCCCCCCCCCCCTGAACCCCGTCCACCGCACACAGTGGACATGTTTCCTCAGACGGTGGATAGAGTAAGTGCCTCCGTGAGGCTCTGAGCGCAGCTGGGAGCCAAAATGCTGCACGCCGGCGTCAAAATGACAAATCAAATGACATTTCCCTCCTGAGATTTTATTAGCTTTGATACAAATTTGTATTCAGCCTGCCTGATGCGTAGCCCGGGCTCTTTTTTTTTAAATTTTGTATTACTGTGTTGCTCGAGGACAAAATGGGACGATCATCATTACATTGTACTGTATGTCTGAGGCAGAGGAAAAAGGAAGAACTGTATTCAGGATAGTACGCAATTAAAAAAAACAAACTAAAATACACAGTTTGACTGGTGTGTTTGCTATTGTATAAGCCCCCCCCCCCCCCACACACACACACACACACACACTCTGAATCAATCAGCCCCTCAAACAATTCCTTTTTAAAATGCGAGACAGCGACTCAGTCACAGCGCGATGACTAAAATCTATGCACCACAGAAGCGGACATATCTTTTTTTTTTTCTTCCTAAATAACCGCAGAGTCCCTCTATATGTTCCAAAAAAACTCTAAAGAGATCGAACTCGAGCAGTTTGGAGAGTGGAAAGACAAGGCTGTGCAGGCACACTGTCTTTTTAAGGACACCTGTTGGGCTGCACGGCTCATCTCCTCCTCATTTAGCCGTCTGTCTGGGCTCCGTGGGGCTGATTACCAGGAAAGGGCTGATTCCAGTTGCACTGCTTATCAGTCTAATTAGAGCCCCTGGCAGGTGACTCGAAGGAAGTCGTGTGTCTCGTGGATGTTCAGGCACAGCGATTTGTACAGGCGCAGTAAGCTGCTATGTGTTACAAGGAAGGAGGCAAGACAAAAATGGCGGAAAAAAAATAAAAAAACGACTGAAACAGACGGATGTGACACTTTGTGGCTTGAGAGTTGTGACTGTGACGGTGTTTTTAAGCGGGGGAAGTGTTTTCAGGGCCTTTTCTGGGGTGCCTTGAGGTTTAATAAGAGCATTTTGCATCACAAGAAAATTGCAAGTGGTGCCAACAAGTCAAGCGTGTAAAGCGGCATCTTGTCTTAACGTCCTCTGGTTAAAGTATCAACTGTCAAAAAAACGGAGAGAAAAAAACACAACATCAGACAAAAGAAAGACGGGATAAAAAAAAAAAAACAGAAAGTTAGAAGCAGAGGCGGACAGATATGGCAAAGAGTTGTGCACAGAGGAGGAATCCACAGGAGGGGAACAAGTTTTTCCAGGTAGTGTATCAGTCACCGCTAAAAGGTCACTCGTCTGCTGTTCGCACATCCAGGTGCTAATGTAACACCTCTCACACCTTCCTCGCTCGCCCGCGTCTGGCAGTTTGCGGGTTGGTGGGCAGAGACACAGGGTTGTTTGTGCTAGAATAATATGTCGTAATCCCCCCCGTCTCAGATTTGGCCTTAACACAGGTAATTGGACCTGGAGTGTGAGGGAGGCTGCGGCTACACACACACACACACACACACACACACACACACACACACACACACACACACACACACACACACACACACACACACACACACACACACACACACACACACACACACACACACACACACACACACACACACACACACACACACCAGTGTGATGCACGTAAACCGCAGTCTGATTTTAAACAATATCATATTCTGAAGAAATAAAGCTGATCTGTTTTGGGTTTTACACGGATCACACGGCACCGTGGCAGAGGGATAATGGAGCGTGTCACATGGTGCGACTGCACTGTTCTACGTTAGCATGTCCGGCTAACTAGCGTAGTAACCGATCATTACTTCCGAAAGCCGAAAAGCGATTGATTCAGTTTCAGGAGATTTATATTTTTTAAAGTGTTATTTTTGCCTAATAAATTGACTTAGAAGCCATTTCTCTCATAACATTACAGACATAATGTCATAAAATAGTTGAAATACAGCTTGTCCGACAAAAAGATATGGGAACAATGGCGTGTTATCTTTTTCTCATCATCTCATTTTTCTCATTGAGTCATCAAATAAAAAGGCCTTATAAGCATTAAATGATGCCATCAAGGGCCCTTTTATCTTCCATCAAATGCAAGTAGCGAGTTGTAAAACTCAACCTCGGGAAGCTAACATTAGTTTAACTGGCTAGCAAACTACCAATAAGCTGGAAAGGGTTTGTAAAAAAAAAAAGCATTTCAAAAACATCTAAATACAAAAGAGTTCTTCAAGTCAGATGTACAACGACTCGTTCGGCTCATGCAAGGACACATCGGCGGCAATTTAAGCCGCCTCATTTTCCTCCTAGAAAAACGGTCATATAAATATCTATTCTCTTCCTTTGTGTCGTCCCGAGTCAATCTGAGGTGGATATTGGAGTTTGAATTGAAAGCCGTAAAAAAAGGAGTGGTTGGTTTGAGATGGGAGCGAGTTATCACCTCCACGGAGGAGCCCCGGGGGACACGGCGCGCTCCTCTGTTGCAGCCCGGCCTGATGCATACAGGCCACTGACCCATGACAGTCAGCCAGTATCGATTTAAGAGGAGGCAGAGGACACGCGGAGAAAGGGAGAGGCAGTGGGAGGGAGGGGAGGAGGAAAGAAATGAAAAACAGCGAGGAGGCCAGGGAGCAGTATCCCCCTTAAAGCGTATCCATAATTCATTATGTGTTCTTTCCTTCTCCCCTCTATACTTTCTTCCCCTTTCCGATGGCTGCACGGCAGGGGGGGGGGGGGGGGGGGCGTTCATTTTTAAAGGGGGGATTAGCAACGACCCGTTTTGGAAACGCATACCTGTGGTACAGGACCAACACAAGGACGTGATCTCACAGCTGGAATCGTGCAGCCAGGGTTGTAGGAAAGAAGGTAAACAGGCCCAAGAGGAAACTTTATTCATTACGTATATAAGAGGGATGTCTATTCCCCTTTTTTTTTCTCCACGAAATATTGAAATTACAACGCGGTGAATCCTTTACTGAAGGTTTTAACGCCTGTAATGTAAAAGTAAAAATATAATAATATAAGCAAATCACTGTGGACGAGCTTTAAGCTCGGCTGAGAAGGGAGCTTTGAACAGTGGTTTCAAAAGGGGGCGTCTTCACCATTACATTTTTTTTTTTTTAAACGACACGTTGAATCCATTAAGCACTGTGAACATTTGGCTCGAGATGTAAACATTTTATTTTTGCCCCCCTGAACACATTGCAGCCGCTGATAATGACTTTCTTTTAGTGGTGTTCGCTCCGCTTTGACTTCCCCTGCTCATCCGTTTAATAAAGCGTAATAACGGTCAGTCCACGGTGGAGAATCCAGCCCAAGATCACCTCAAGCACGTTTAACCACAAATGCCAGCTGAGTGTGTGCTGCCCGTTAACGCACAAACACATACAACAATTACACAACAATGAAAGGCAAACTTGAATGGTTTTGCTTACCAATTGGCCCATACAATTTGTTTTGTACCTGGATATATTCTGCTTGCTCTACTAAAGACATTAACTTAACATTAAATATTTGAGTTGAAGTAACGTGGATCAAACCCGTGGACCTGTCGCTTCGCAAGGTGTCCACCTGCAGAGTTCAGTCCCTCCCACCGCTTCGCAGTCAGTGGGAGGTTCATGCGTTTTGTGCCACAAGGTGCACAACGAGCTTGCAGGTAAAACACAGCTGTGCCGTGGGCATGGCTTGGCATTCTCGTGCGGCGAGAGCAGATTCACCACAGAACGTGACATTTTTTTAACCGAGTTCTCCGCCAGTCGCGGCTAAATATTACTTTGCGCGCACACACACACACATACGGTTTCATTTTTAAGGTGTTGCACAGACTCAAAGGCAACAAAAGCCACATATGTGCGACTACTTCCGAACCATGAACATTCAAACACACAGTGGCGACTTGCCTTAATTACTGCCTACTGAAAAAAAACAGAATCTGCATTAACATGAAGCACGGGGCCAAAAGTGTTCCACAATAACACAAACACGTATAGAGAGACCCTCAAAGGAAGTGAAAGTTGAACATCTGTCTTTTTTTATTTTTTTCTCTCTTTCTCTCTCAAAACCCTGTGCCAGAGAAAGATGGTGCTGGCGCTGCACCTGGACATGAATTATAGAGAGCCACTTGCATGCGGGGGTTGGAAGGAAGAGACAAGAGGAAGAGAGGTGAATGAAAATGAGCGGACAGGGTGGATTTTCACGTCCCCTCCATCTGCAGACACTCACCGGGTGGCTCTATGGGATCAGCGACGGATTCACTGCCAAAAGCCGCCAACGAGGACTGACGCTGTGGCATTAGGTGCCTCATAAAAAAAGTTGGCTTAAATGATGCGTAATAGTGGAGTGGAGTTGGAAATAACGACGGCTCGTAGCGTATCGTTGTTACAAAACGGGCCTCACATTCGACACTGGGGGAAAAATATATATATATAATTATTCTCAAAGAGGGACTACTAAAGCAAATAGCGCTTTGAAGATGGAAAGCCCAAAAATGTCACCCACCCGCTTTGAAGCTCCCGGCTCCTCTTTGTCTCTCTACACTTGTAACTCACAAAAAAAACCACTGACAGAGCGCGATGCATTCAGGGGCCAATTTAGCGAACCTACAAACATATGCTCGTGAGCTTGGACAGCGAATTACTAGAAACACCTGGAAAGGCGACGTCGTGCAGCACATGTATGGCCCTCTGTGGTTTAGAGCACTTCAAGTGTCGTCTGCCGCCTCTTTGCTTATAGAATGACACATAATATTAAAAACACGTAGTGTGGAGCTGAGCATTAACACCATCGATTATAAAACAGATCCGCCGTCTTTCGGCTGTGTTTAAGTCCAGTAAAATGTAATGCGCTCCAGTTGCTTTGCGGTGAAGGCATCGTCTCCAGAAAAACAAGAACACAAAGCCTCACAACTGAACTTCTCCACAAGTCAAGGGCCATCGCAGATAATGGGAAATGTTTCACCTGTTTTTTTTTTTCTTCTTTTCATTCAATTGTGACTCACACAGTAGCAGGAGTCGGCGAGTTGCTTATTGCCATCGCCGCTTGTATCCACCGCCTCATGAAGTAGCACCCATCAAGTACCCAAACCCCTGTGCGCACAACACACTGCGCACCGAGTGCCTGCTGTTCTCGACATGAGGGCCATCAGCACATGCTCTCTTCACTGTGGGTACAGGCATGGAAGATGAAGGGAATGGGGGGGGGGGGGGGGGGGGGTGGGGGTGGAAGAAGAGAGTGCGGCTGGTGGCTGAATGGTAGGGGTCAGACCTGCAGCAAAGTGTTCTCTGGTCAGACTGCTACTTCAGCTCCGGCCCAAACCCAAACACAACATGGAGATCCCAAAGAATGGCTGCGGATGGGGTTCTGGAACATTTTTTTTTTTTACAGCAAATTATCTAAATCCTGTGGTATAATCATTCTGTCATTTCACTTTGGCGCGTTCTGGTCAGATTCAGAGAGTAAACTCTGATGTGTGATCACGAGCCGCTGTGTTATCATGTTCACCGCAACGCGAGAGGAAAAGTGTCGTCGCCAGCCGTCAGCTGGAAATTAGGATGGTGGTGAGACAAAAAAAAAAAAAAAAAAAAATCATCAAGACTTCTCAAAATCCAGAGATCGGTTGCGACAAAAATGTGGAGTCACATCACGACGGGGCGCTCCAAGCTGTAACTGTTAGTACCAAACAAATACACAAATATCACTAAGAACTGTGTAGCAGACACATCTTCTGAGGAACTTGTGATTCCAATATCATCCTCACAAAGGGGAATATGAAGGCGGATTAAGCTGAAAGTCCAATATCTGTGTCCAACGATGTACATCTATTGTGGAATGTCTGCTTGAGACGGATCCGGTGTGGATTGTAGTTTGTGGGTATGAACTACAGGTCTGGACAAAGTTTGAGTTGATGGCGGCTACAAACTTCCAGCTCCTGGTGGGATCCCACCAGTATAATTCATACTCCGGGGCTCGTAAATGTCTGGTCCAATGGGCAGCGAGCCTTCGGCGCCCTGGGCCTGTAATCGATCGACCTGACCCACAGGCCTCAGTAAAAATAATCATCAGAAAACAGTTGGATATTTGATCAGAACACAGATCACGACATCATCAATGTGTCGCTCGAATTTAAAATAAAGAGGGTTCCATAATACCACACTTTAAACATGTTGCTGTATTCCGTTCGTAATCCACGGCTTTCTCGTCTGCCCCCCCGACCCCCCCTTGATGAAACAATGCATATTCAATTTCGTGTTTACGAACTCGGGGGCCTCTAAAGGTGTCTGAGAAAGGATGCTCCGTTTCGCCCCCCCCCCCCCCCCCCCCCCCGCTCATTAATCTCCCTCCACTCGCTGATAGCTTCGCTTCGTCCACCCGAAATGGCTTTCAATTATTCATGCCTATTTTCCCCTACAAATACCTTGGAGATGGAATTAGCAAACAAACAATGCCGGGCGACACTAATCCTCCTCTACAGCCGAGATCCCTTAATGCACTGGAGATCTGGCCGGCTGTTGACAGGCACCTGTTACTGTCTTTAGCTGCGATGCAACGGCAATGGTTGACACAGTAAAAGTGTTTGCGGGGGGGGGGGGCAGCAGGAAGATCGGGGGGGGGGGGGGGGGGGAGAGCACGGCGAAAGGGAGGGATCCCCGAAACTAAAGCGGACGTCTCCAAACGATCACCCGCCTCAGCGAGTGAGCGGATGAAGGCTCAGTCTGTGGGAACGACTCAATGGTTTGAACTGATCCCCAGATGCCAGAATGCCCTGATATCCCCCGTTTTTTAATTGCTGTCTTTTGAGATGTTTTTTTTTTTTCTTCCTTGAGGCACTAGATATGAAAAAAAACAAAAAAACAAAAAAAAACATAAAACAAGGATGAAGCCTTGTGACCTTGGAATTTGAAAGACATCTGATGCCCCGGTAGCAAGGAAAACTTTCCACAAAAACAATGCAGTGATATTCAGCGGTTTACTGTGACTCATACAACTCTGCTTATCTGGCATCCTGCAGCAAGCGAACGCACGCGCACACACACGCACGCACGCACGTGTGGAGCACACAAACTGCGGCTTACCTATCGCAACAGACAGCAGCAGGTTTCTGGGATCAACAATGCATTCATATTAAGGAAGAAGGAAAAGTTAGATGTGTCAAATCAAATCAGCATCATGTGCGCCTATGTTTGTAAATCTATTAAAAAACAGGAAATATATATGTATATATATATATAAATTTGTGTGTGTGTGTGTGCCCTCTAGCAGACAGGAAAATGATGCAAGGGAGCCTAGCCGGGTACTTCTGAGACTGAAAGAAGATAGCGGGACTGGCGGTTTAGACGACTGAGAGCCGGGCCTGTAGCAGGATAACACACACACACACACACACACACACACACACATGCACACACTTTCTCACACTCGAAACACACACACACACACACACACACACACACACACACACACACACACACACACAAGCACAGTGCCAGGGGCGATGGAGGAGAAGAGACTGAGGAAGACTTTGATCACCGAACTGAGCACATTCAAGCACTCAACCAGAGAGGGCAGTCAGTGATATGGAGAGAGGAGAGTGCCCAGGGAGAGAGGAGGGAGGGGGGAGGGAGGGAGAAGTATCTGGTTGTTTTCTGACCTCTGCGCTCACTGATACAGATGTTGAAGCATGAAACACACAGACAATCAGCTATCCGACACAAACACCGCCGAGCTCTGTAGTAATAAAATGGGGGAGGGGGGGGACGGGGGAGTGGGGACGAGGGGGTGGGGGGAGGCGAGGGGGACGGCTGGTTTTTTTCTGTCGCGTAAACCGTCAGAAACTAATTCCATTTCAGCCGAGTCTCCACTGACAGCGTGGGCAACATGTGTTTATTTACTCTCACTGCTTCGGCCTGCTGCTGAATTCCGCATTGGTCAACATTACAATAATCGGGCCAGGAGCCGGACGCGCACCTGCGCCCCCCCCCTCCGCCTCCCCCTCCCCCTCCCCCCGCGGCTTGTGTTAACTTTACTAACAGTGGACGTCCGCAAAAAATGTTTTTTTTTAAAAAGCAGGGCGGCTGCGGCGCCGCAGACCCATCCTCCGCGCATGAGATGCAGGTGGATAAAGCGCTGCGCTGTTTGCGGAGAGAGAGCAGGTAATTATTGTTGGCATTTTGACAAGTGTTTGCCAGAGTGAAGGTCAACTGTGTCTGCGTGGGAGATCTGTGCTAATCTGTTCAGCTGGAAAAGACTGCCGCTCACCACTCACATGCTATAGCAGCATTATGCAGTCACAGCTACTGCGTTTTCACTTTGGAGTTGTCTGTGTGCATGTGTGTGTGCGTGTGTGTGTGTGTGTGTCTATAAACAGATCAAAGAGAGCACCAGGCCTTCCGACGGAGGAGAGAGAGAATAGACCGACAGACAGAATCAACAGATTGAGACAAATGGAGTAAGAAGGAAAAGAAGGAGGTGTATTTACATTTGTAATTTGGGTGCGTATAATCCACTTGTTTTTATGCATGTTGTCAACGTGCACGTTGAATAAATCAGAACAGTCAAGAAAAAAAAAATGAGATAAATCCTTAAAAAGCAAATGTAACGGAAACAGATGCTGAAGTGTTTCTGTATCTGATGCTCATGAGACAGAAGAAGAAGAAGAAGAAGATGGAAACAACCATACATTTGCTTCAGCGATTTTCTTTAAATACATTTATTTAAATTTACCCATCATTTATTACATCACCAATATTCCTGTTGTCTACTACGTGTGTGTGTGTGTGTGTGTGTGTGTGTGTGTGTGACAGCAGCAGGGGCAGAAACACGGCAGAAAGACATTGTCTGCGTCCACGTCCCTGCGCGTCTCCCTCGGGTGACAGCCGTGTGTCAGGGTCTGTGCTCTCTGCTTCCAGATGGCCCCCGCCAGTTGCTCCCAGGGTCCCCAAGGCTCTCTCTCTCTCTCTCAGCCCCTCAATTGACCGGGGGCCGGGGTTCTCACGGCCTGGGGGCCCGCGGACTCATTGCTGTGGCCTGGCCTCTGGGGCCTTTGGGGCCTCAGAGGGGCTCCGGGGGTCACCCAGCCGTGACAGCCGAGACAATAGGAGCGTCCTCAACCCGGGGCCCCCCGCCCACCACCCACCAGCCCCTCTTGACACACACACACCCACACACACACACACACACACACTTACGCCCACATGGCCTGGTCATCCTTGACCACAGGGTTTTTACACTCGCGGAACGATCGCAGAAGGACACAAAAAAACTAAAGACTGGGTGACGAGCGAGCGACAGACGTCCTGACGGGGAGGTAATTCGCAGGCACTTGATGAGGCACAAACAACCTTCCCTACCCGTGAATCCGCCCACTCGCTGCGAGGTGTACAAACATGTGGAAAGCGGCGTGTGGATCAAATCCATCCGTCGGTTACAAAACGTTTGCTTTTGCCGGAGAGCAGAGGCGACTCCGGCAGATCCAATTCAGCCCGACTGGATTTGATTTACGTGTTGGAGGAATCGCATTGAGATCGAGAGGCAGCGAGACAGCAAAATAAGTTGAGTTCTAAACAACACATTTCAACATTGGTCTTAACAGCTTGGGCTGCCACTTCATCAAATATTGAATAAATCATTTCTTGGCACAGTATGAACACAGCTGCAAAAAAAAAAAAAAAAACCACACAAAACGTACACACATCCGCACACAGGCACACAAACACAGACACACAGAATGCCTTGTAGTTTTGATAAAGCGGCAGCTTTCTCTTTTGTTTTGCAGCCGAGCAGGGATTAGGCAGTGCCGGGCTTTGTCCTGCGGTTTTCCAGTTGAGCAGAACACAAGAGCCTCTACCTCCACTAATACAGTCAGACCTCCCAGCAGGCCTTTCACCACTCAGCCGCTAAGAACCTGCTGCCCAAAAGATGCTTTTCAATGAGTTATCAAATCTCCTCTATACTGTCCGCGCCTTTCAACCGAGCCTCTTTTGTCTCTTCTTTTCAATGGCGCATTGAACGCATCAAATACAGCTGATGGGCAGATAGACGGACGGCAGAGCGCGCGGTGGAGCCGCTGTGGAGGAACACCAGTCGAGGTCCAATGTCTTTTCCGCATCTCAATGTGCACGTAGAGTATGCATGCACTAGTGCATCGTGCATCCACATCTACGGTCAGTGTTTATTATTCGGAGTAGTTTTTCCAGCGGGGGTTTCAGAAATGATCTGGTCAACCTTTAAAGTTCTGAGATGTAAAGATTTTCAATGTTTTACATTATTTAAAAGTAAATAGTGCCGGGGTTTTGGACTGTCGGTTGGATGAAACCCGATATTTATAGGTTTCCCCTCAGGATCTCAGAAGTTGTGAAAGTAATTTACTATTTAGTGTCACGTTACAGGGGGGGCGGGGGGGGGATCATGAACCATTTTAAAGATATCTTGTAGCACTGCTATGCAGAGGACATTTAACTATACATCTCACTCATGCCTCAGGATTTGAGTCCCATTATTGGTGTGAACACATCACAGCGGCATCGTCGCTTCAGACGGAGCCGTTGATACCGACACACGGGAGCGTAGTCCTTCTAATCAAGTATTATCACAGACTCACACTTCAAAAATTAGACGCGAGAACATTTGAGGGATTCTCTTGACGAGCAAAAATTCTCCTATTTTTCGATCGACAAAACATCCAAAGTGTAATTCATGGCACGATTTAAACAGGATTTAAAGAGGATTTGTCTTTCGCCGTGGATAACCGTACATATTTTCTACCACGAAAAGGTGGCTCACCTGAAAGGGCCCGGACTGAATGGTGCAATTTAAATAAACTAACTTGCACACTTGTGATGTGCAGCAGAACATGCATTTCACACTTCCTGCTGTGCAGCCTGTGGGGGGGTTGGGGGGCTTTGACGAGTTCATTAAGAGGCCACGTCAGGCAACACGTAAGGCAACGGTCAGCCAGGATTCCCCAGGTGGATGTCAGTTCGATTCACGGGGTTCCACTTGAAGCACGCCGTTGCTCCTCAACGCGTAACCGCTGCGAAATGTTGCCGCATTGGCGTGGCGTTCGGCGTGTTCGCCGTGCGCGTCTGGAGTTGGACAATAGCAAGAAGAAAGGATTTTAAAAGGCTAAAGGAGAGGTTTTTTCTGCATTGACTTCACTGTTTTAAATGTCAGTAGGAGAATGGGAAGTCCAGTCCACTTCACAATATGGTAGAAATAGGGGGTGGCGGGAGGGGGGGGTGGAGCAGGATTTGATCTAAAGTCAGTGGGGGCACACACGTTGCCCCGGGGACAGAGGGTTTAACCAGTCCGCTATCTGCAAACAGCGTTTTTTTTTTCCATTTTGACTAGCGAGGATTTAAGGACAACAAGGATGCACCTGAAGCAGTTAGATAAGATCCTTCCGCAGCCTTTGACAAATCACCATTCATAATGCATCACCATGGGTCAGGCTGATGATCATGTTGACTTAACATTTGGTCTGACATTTCAGCCCCCTCATGCCTGTCATTAGCTCTCGCCACACGCCACCTCATCAAAGCCAGTCACACAAGACGGGAGGCGGAAAGAAATGAGATGAAGGAGACGCAGAAAAGGGAGGAAAATGGAAGAGAAAAGAGACGGTGATACAATCAGATTATTGCACATCAATGCGGGGGGTTGGGGGGGTAAATCGGCCGTAGTTGCATTATTTGCTCATTTTGTTACACAAACGTTTAAAAAGTGGGACGCCGGTGAGGGACAAATACGGATACGCACACGCCGTAATCCGACAAACGCACACAGGGAAGAGAAAAAAAACTCGCACTCCGAATTGCCGAACCGAAGCTCGACCCCCCCGGCCCAACCTTTTCTTGCGGTGAATCTGTATCATCAGCCATCATCCGGCACGACCCCGATAGGAGACGAGCCGGTGCCAAAAAAAAAAAAAAACTGGAGCCGCAACACATTTCAGCCAATAACAACACCGCCGTGTTGATTCCAGTGGGGCGATAGTGGGTGATATTGACTGTTTGGGAGTATTGCCGTGCTTCTCAAAGTCATTTCCGACCAAAGCAAGGACATGGACACACATATCTCTCACAGGGACACGCTCACGCACACACACACACACACACACACACACACTGATCCGTCCGGCAGATCGGAGGGCAGGCATATGACAACCCTCCTTTCTGTGGGTGACAGCTTTCCATCAGTCTACATCAGACAAGTGCATACATGCAGCTGCACACATAGAAGTACACACTCAATCTGGACTGATTGGCCACTGAAAGCCTGTTTTCACAAATAAGGTGTCCCGTACTCTGTACGTGTGTGTGTGTGTGTGTGTGGAGACAGACTCATCATCACAGTAATTGATGGTCATCTGTCATTGCACACTCTTGATAATCTTCTCTGGGACAGGGGGCTTTGTCAGAACAAGAGGAACACCCCCCCCCCCCCCCCCCCCCTCCCTATCTACTGTATCTGGAGAGACTAATCGGAGTTGTCATTTTAACACAGACGGGGACTGAGCGGTCCGGCTAGTGAGAATGAGATGAATCGCAATGAAGGTCGCCAAATGCAATAACACTGTGATAGAATAACTAATATGGATAGAAAAGAATACATTTATATGTATGTATGTATGTATGTATATATTCACGTCTCTTACCTGCGACTTGAACCAGATCTGCAGTGGTCACGTTCTTGGGGTTGGGGCCAATTCTGAAAGTCAATGCCGGACCGAGGACCCTGCAGCAAACAGCAAAGAAATAGCAAAATGAGCAGTCGTATGTAGAGGAAGCGTTTAACATTCTGGGGAATATGGGTCCTAAGTCTCTTGTTAATGGTTGGATGACTCGATCAATAGAGCTCTTGAGTCCGTTGGATATGAAGCCGGAGGAAGCCTCCCTATAAACTAGCAGCATTAACGCTCACGTTTTTACTCGCATTGTAGGAGAGTAAACTCAACACAGAGGAGCATTTTTTTCAAAGCTTGAATCACGGCTTGACGATAGGGATTTTATTGGGCTCCAGGGGAAATGTTTAAGTCTCTAGGCTAAGATAAGTTTTATATCACATTCAATGGAGAATTTTCCATGATGCGAAAAAAACAAGGCTATGAGGAAAATAAGCAGACGAGAGATAGATGTCGTCATCATCATCATCATCATCATCGTGAATTCTCTTTCCCTTTTCAGTTTGAATTTGGGCTGCGTACAGTCATCATGTGTTCTTTTCTCCTCCAGTAACCTGCCGGTGCCCCCTGTTCCTTTACTGTCCTCGGTCTGGTCAGAAGTCAGCCTCAGACTTCTTTCCCTGGGGCAGAATAAATGTTTGAGGTCCCCGAGGTTAGCCATAAAATAAAATCAAACAACCCCACCAGACTCGGTAAGAACTCCCTGCAGTGGTCAGGAAATACTGCAAATTCTGAAGCAAACCATACCCACGTCTACTGAAACCCAAAAGGATGGGATTGAATTAAGTTTTTTTGTTGTTTTTTTTAACAGAATGTGATTTTAAGAGGGCTGACGTTCAAAACAGGTTCAAAAAAGCCTCAAATAAGCATGGCATCCCTCCGCGAATGATGGAGACCCCGTGTGAGCCGACCAGTAGCTGGTATGGCACATTACTTTTGTTGTAATTGTAATCCCCCAATGGGCCAATCAGGACACTTCTGAATGCTGCGACTGCCGCAGTGAACCGTGGTTTCCAACGAGCTTTTATCAAAATTAAATCAGAGATATTGGAGAGACGGATAATGAACACATGGCATGAGTGTGAACAAATGATCAAACCGGGACTCAAGATGCATCACTCTCCCACGTTGAAGGAAAAATCTTAACAGGCCATTTAGTGAGAATAAAAGTCCAGAACTGAGATTTATTCTGTGAAAATCTGCATCTTATCAAGTACTTTGAGTCTTTTATTCAGTTCCAAATGTCCCCCAGGAGGTGAGTTTGTTCTCAAGTGTCCAATACAAATCAACTGGTTGTAACGATCTTGTTGAAGCAAGTTATATTTTACTTGATTCTAGTGCAGGCTTATGCAGGGCTTTTAAAAAAAAAATAATGACACTAATTTGTGGAAAATGTTTTATAAAAATGTATTTGAAACCGGTTGTCATAAACCCCTCAAAGGATGTTTGGGCCATAATAAAATACTTACTTCATTTCATTTATTTTTCCTCTGAGCCCAATGCCGGTGTACTTGCATGTTTTTGCCCATTGGCCGCTAATAAATTAAATACATTTGCACACCTTGCCGACAATTTAGTTACAGTATATTCAATTGAGATTGACTGCCATTCATTTTGACTCTCGAAAGCTGCTTAACACGTATAAACCATTACGAAAAAAAGCAAGTTTGCATTCATTTTTAGTTCATCTAAAAAACTTCACTGATTACTAATTACGCAATGATACATTAACAAAAGTACGTACATAAGGTTCAGAAAACTCTAGAAAAAATGGAAATCAATGGCTACTTGGAACAGTGGATAACAACAAGCACTTTTAAAAAAACATTTAAAAAATTGTAGATAACATATAATATGATATTTTCTGTGCAATGTTCACTCTTTTTTAACTTGTTTTTTGGTGTCCGACAGCTCCTGAGGGAAATGTTAATCTGCTAAATGTGTCCGTCTGCTGTTTGGCGTTGAGCAGGTAGATGGAAAAAAGAAAGCTCTAAAAGTCTATTATCTCAAAACAGCTGCCCGCTGCACTTTAAAACAAGGTTCCAAGCTGAAAATACAGAAGAGAATGTGCTTAAATATGTGGAAGTGGTACTTAAAGCTAAGGGTATGCAAGAGCCGGGTGAAAGTTCCCAGTGGATCATTTTCTAAATGTAAAAATATATACCAGCTAAAACTTTTCTCCCAGTTTAACGAGTACTTTTAAAAATACTACACTTGTTAGGTACAAAGTATAAGTACTGTAACAGATGCAATCACTTAGTCATTACAGCACACGGCCGTGTCTTCACACATATCTCCTGCAAAGTGCATGCACATTTTTGGTGTACTTCTGCAGAGTGCGCGGCAGAGAGGGCGATTCATCAGGCCGCCAGAGTGCTGCGGCGGGGGGGAGGGGGGAATACGTGAGCCGATACTGCCAGACAGACGGACCCGACCATGCACGATGCATTTGTGATCCTGATTGCACACACACACACACACACACACATGCATGCATGCGGCTCTGAGGGAAACGCGGCCTTCCCCAATGCCTTCACCTCTGTTTGCTCTCGTAAATGTCAATATTTCCGCAATCTTTACCCCCGCCTGCATCCTCCTGACCGAAGGTGTTCCTGCTGACAGCTCGATGCACCTAAGATTAAAGTGACGTGATTTCCTCCCCCCCCCCCAGCCACACAACCTTATTTAAATATAGCCGTGGTGAAAACAGATGAAGTTAAGACGGATAGGTTTTTTCTGGAGGACTTCACATCGTGTCCCGTGTTATTGGATGTTTGTTTCTCAGACTTCATATTAGCTCTGCTGCTGGGACCTGATGAGTATATATGTGCAGACTGGATGGCGGGATATTGGCAGTGTGTGCGTGCGTGTGCGTGTGTGTGTGTGTCTGCACAGACTGCGTGTGAGGATGGACTTGTGAGCGTGTATGCCACTCCCCCTAGTGTTCCTGGCGAGAAAAACACTTACGTCATCTGAAAAAAGGCACATATTATCCCCCTGAACATCATCATCCAAAAACCGGAATTTCACATCTCCTTTGAATGGAGAATATTCCGGGCTGATTATTGGAGTAGAAGCCTCGAACATCATCGCGCTCAGCGTGTAGAAAAATCTCAACAACATCGAAAACCTTCAGCCCCCTCGTCTCTGTAATTCTTTCGCGTTTGAGCATCTCGTCTTCGGTCTCCCTATCGGTGCTCATCAGAGCGAGCGTGGAGAGAGCGCCCCCCTCTCCCCCTCTCACCCCTCACTCCCCCCTCTGGAAGCAGGGCGGCGTGCTCTGACCCAGCTCTCCTTCTCGAGGCGACTCATATTCAGACACAGGCTTTCAAACACTCACCTGCCGTGGCCACACAGCGAGAGGCACAATGGGCTCTCGTCACGGCCTCCGTCTTGGCTATTTCTACTCGAATGCGCTTTCACTACTTGGTAAAAAAGGAAAGAGAACGGCGATAGACAAGCCCCCCGGGAAAAAAAAAAAAAAAAAGAGGACATTTTTGTTTTT
Organism: Pungitius pungitius; assembly: GCF_949316345.1. Classification (NCBI taxonomy): domain Eukaryota; kingdom Metazoa; phylum Chordata; class Actinopteri; order Perciformes; family Gasterosteidae; genus Pungitius; species Pungitius pungitius. Next base: position 4,281,370 of record NC_084918.1, on the reverse strand, counting down.
GTCTTCTGTGCAGAATGCTGTTATCCACATGAGGTGTGATACAGTGTAGTTTAAGGCGCAAAAGTATTCTGATTTTATGCCTTTAAACTACTAAAAATCGTTTAAGTCAGGATGGAGCAAAGCGGGAGGAGGAAAAGCAAGAGGTCCAAACAAAACCCCAAATATATAAATAACATATAAATGTGAAATCCAATAACGGTCCCAATCACAATGTGCATCCGTGCCGGCAGAGTGACACGTCCTGGTGTTCTGCCTCATCCAAAATAAATCCAAAGCTTTCAATTTTGGATAATGGGGCCCAGGAGGTCTCCTTGGTTGCATTTATTCCGAGGTCACTGTGTGTTTTGAATGTTGAGCACTCGATACAGCGAGGTACTGTCGGAAGGTCGTTTTTTTGTTGTTGTTTTTTTTTTTTACCTTGAATACTACAGCAACAGTGCGGCCGCAGACTGCAGGTGTTCATATGCTGCGGGTGTCACTGAGCCAGGCTCTCTCCGAAAGGCCTGTCAGATCTCAGGCTGAACACGTCTCCTCTGCCTCCGACATGGTCCGACACCGGAGAGAGCGCCGCAGGAACCGACCCCGGGGTTCGAGGACGGTTCGTCCGCTCAATTATTACATCCGCCGCCTCCCGCTGGACTACGTTTCTCCATTTCCAGCTCGTGATCCACCGCTGCCTCTTTTCCCCTCTCTCTCTCTCTATCTATCTCTCTCTCTCGGTTTTGATGGCTCGACTGCTCTCTTTTCGTCGAGGCGCACAGAGACAATGGCGGCGAGGCAGTGTTTTGAGTACAATGGAGACACAACAGTATGTGCCTGGAGGTAATTAGGCCTGATTTTGCTCCCTGCGAGGAGCCAAACACTCCAAAAAGTAAAAAAATAAAAAAGAAGAGACAAACGCCTACGCCGTCCTTGAACGCTCTGGACGACCTTTACTCTCTTCCTTGAACCCAAAGGCGCAAAATAAACGTTTCGAATGTGCTCAATTATCCTTTATGCAATGTGCGACTCGTAAATGTAGGAGGTGAACCATCACTCGTGACTTTGCGTGTTTGTGTTTGTGCACATACGAGAGCTGGGTGAGGTCCGCAGCGTGGAGGTTCAGCCTCTTCGTCAGCCGCTCCATCAGGTCCGAGCCCTGGTCGCTGGTGAGGGAGCTGTGGGGGGGGGGGGGGGTGGTTGGGGGGGGGGGGGGGGGGGAGAGAATCACACACAGACAACCGGGTGTCACATTTTTTGAGGGCCCACAGCCATTCGGCCGTTAAAATGCAATTGCTTTTTAGGTGGATACTACCACAATTCATACCCACAAATGGGTTGTCGCGTACAAGCGCAGCCCCGGCTGTCTGAATGGTACAAGTACACACTATCAGACAGCACAACGCGCACAAACAAACACAAACGTGCCGCGGGAAAAGGGATCAGCTGCCTCTTCAGGCTTCGTAAACCACCTGCTTTTATTTCTTGCAGCGATGAGACAAACAATAAGGTGCAAATGAAACCTGCATGAGGTGTAATGGCTGCATCATATGGACGCGCCTTTGCCTCCCTTTTCCCCCCCTCTCTCTCTCTCATCTTTCTTTTTCTTCGGCGTCATTCTCTTGTTCTCTCCGGCGCGCACGTCCGCTCAAAGTAATAAAAAATAAATAAAAAAACTGCGATAACACAAAGTACACAAACAGACGGGCACGCACGCGCACCTCATGGTGGGATGAGAATAATAAGGTGCAAATGGAATGGAGGTGAAGTGTAATGGGGGTCTGATAAAGCCATGCCTCATCTCGGCTCAGTCTGGGTCTGCTCTCTCCCTCCCTCTCTCTCTCTCTCTCTTTCTCTCTCAGAGAGCAAATCGCCATGGAAATAGACCAAACAAAGGCAATCTGCACACCGACGCGCTGGCTGGAGGAAATGAGAAAGGGCAAACACACGCAGAAGGCTACTTTATGGCTGGCAGCTTAACCTGGAATCAAGGGCCGTGCCAAGTGACCTCAAGGTGACACGCAACCAGAAAGTCACGGATCATAATGGGACATTGTTTCGTAGGGAATGGAACTGGGAACCAATTCCGCACAACACTGACGATTGTTTGCATCATCTGCAATTTCTCTGAAGTAACCTGATGTACTGGTTATTCTTTAGTTTCGCCTGCATTGGACACAGCAACACGGCAGCCTCCATCCCCCCCGACAGTGCACTGTGCACAAGTAGCTGACTCACTCCCCACCTATTTTTTTTTTTTCTTTTAGGGGTTTTGAAAGTTAAAAGATTCACCGAGAGCAATTCGAGACACGTTTGCATCCCTCTGCGCTAATTCCAGCCACTGGAGAGCTCCAGGAGTTGTTGATGCTAGCACTCCACCCCCCCCCCCCCCTCCCACCCCCCACCGCCCTTGGGTTTCTCTGTCTTTTTCTCTTCCATCCTAACCATTCCAATTCCCTCACCCCCCCTCTCCCTATTCCCCAAACACCCCCCACCACCGCCACCACCACCACCACGTCGGGAGCTGTCAGATAAGCAAGTTTAGCGAAGCCTCTCTGCAGGGTGCGAAGGAGCCGGCGATAGCGGGCGTGCAATCACGAGGTGTGCGGCGAATGCAAACCCCTCTGCAGACCAACTGGAGGTGACCACTCGGCGGAGGAGGAGGTGAGGATTTCGATTCAGAAGGTGACCTTTTCATTCCCCTTGGCCTGCACTCACCTCTATTGTGTGTTTATGTCTTAATGTGTGTGGCAGTAGCGGTAAAAAATAAATAAAAAGGATCGTGCCCTTTGCTACCGCTGTGAGCCGCCGTGTGTTGAACAGGTGAAGGACAACCCGCTGACTTGAGAGCCCCACGAGGGGGATTTGAGAGAGGACCCCGGGGGGGGCAGAAGAGAGGCGATAGGAACCTATCTGAGCCGAGCCTGGGCGGACCGAGAGGTGAGAGCGAAGGAGAGAGGGAGAGAACTTGGCTACCTTTCATGACAAAGTATCATCATCAAAGCTGTAATGCGGCTCGGTGAAGCCCACAGACACACACAAAAAGAAGAAAAGGGATTTATCGCTTCTGCTGTTGCAATCGGGCGCAGCGCAGTCAGCAGACGTGAATGTAGCCGGCGGTTTCAGGCAGAAACCGTGTGTCTTAAAGGCAGTTTTTTTTTTTTTTACGTACTCGAACAAAGCAGACAGATTAAGGAACGCAATGAGGAACCGGCTACTTATTCCCACCCCCCCTTCTAGTTTAATAAACAACCATTGTAATACATTTTTACATGTGGATGTACATCTGGATGCATGGTTGAACATTTGTCTTGGCACATGGGTGTATATGTATGTAAAAATTAATGTAAATTGCGTTTTTTTTGTAGATGTATTATTTCTAGTTTTCTATAAATGTTCTCAAAATGATTACACACCACGCTGAACTGATGATTTGAAGACGGAGTGCTGGATGTTTTATGTGGTTAATATAAATGGAAAGACTAGGACAGAACATTGATTTAACTTTTTAATATTGCCGCACTTAACATGTCTGAGTGCCAGAAAGGTCCGTGTGGCATATTAAAAACTCCAATTCAGTCTTTACTTTTAAATCAAAGTCTATGAAAATATAAAGAGGCTTTTAGCAAGTTTGATGCTTTTTGCGTGTGAGTTTTTGAGAACAGTAAAGGTAAAAGCGGTTACTGCCGTAATGAAGATGAATGTATTGACAGCCCTTCTTGTTTCCTATGACTCCACTTAAAGTCTCACGAGAATAACCTTTATGCAAATACACAAAACTCAGCATGAAAACATTGACACAATCAGCGATAAAAGCTAAAACAAGCTTGCCACACACGATGCATTGATTAATATAGAAAATAACATTGTGATTATGTGAATCCTACTCACTCTGAGCCTGTGATAATGTAGCCAAAGTGTCGGTCCTTTCCTCTGCTAGAAAACTCCTTCACCCCCACGTGGACCAGCTGAGTCTTGATCCTCATGTCCTTCTTCTGCGGCTCCTCCCCTTGCTTTTTCCCATCCGGGTCCCGATTCCCCTGCATCCACTTGTGGATCTCTGAGTCCACCTGAGCGCCGGGCGCCTCCGCAGCGGCGGTCAGGCGCAGGGCGGAGCCTTCCTTCGCAGGGCCGGTCTTCTCCTCCCAGCGGACGGGGACGGACGCCTGGCCCTGCGTCGTCCGGCTTTGGACGTTCTCCAGTCCCACCATTTTCCGGAGGGGAGCTGGTGGCCCGGGGTTGACCTTTGGAGCGTCACCGAAGGCCTCCAGGTTGAGGTAGTCCAGCAGCTTGGAGAAGAAGGCCGCATGCTGTGTTGAATGAAAGAAAATTCTACTTTATTTCAGGGATACATTTCTTTTTAAAAGAGGGTCTTCTTTTTTTTCTTTTCTGGAGGACGAGAGTATGGCAATCATTTAAAGGGACACATTTCTGCTCCATTCACTGACATTTCTATGGCTGAGCGCTGGGCCAAGGTCTAATAACATCCTTTTTCCTTAGAAGGGTGCATTCAATAACTATACTTACATACAACACTAAACATTGAACCAGAGATCCATGGATCAATATCGGTTTTAAAGTTCCATTTGTGAAATATTTGAGTTAAAACTCAAGGATTTTTTTTATTAGATCCTGCAGTTGCCTTGAACACAACATTTGTAATAATTCAAATGTGAACTAAGTCTGGACATGTCTTCGCTCCCCGAGAAAAACAATTGGTTGGTTGAGCAGAGTAACTTTAAATTCACCTTGTCAACAGGCTCTTTGGCTGCACCATCTATTTGTTGCCCTGGAAACAAGCACAGTTAATGACAGCAGATTGTGTGAAAAAAGTTCTCTTTTTCGTATTTAGCAAAGAAAGAAAACAGTTATGACTCAAAATGAAAGACCTCAGAAATACATTTGGCAGCACTTTCTGTGAGGATTGAACAAACAAAGCATTAGTAAAGTATTTAGAAACTCTCACTATACATGGCAGAAAATAAACAGACTTCTAGTCCAATTGTTGCCACCTTTTATTCTCTTTCTCAACAGCACAAACTCTCACCTTGCTGTTTCCATCTCGGTGTGTCTTCCTCGTTTAGATCATTCCCTTCGTCGGGTTTCGGGACCTGGGGTCGACTCTGTTGCACGGCCGCCAGCGTCCGCCCGTCTCCCTCCGCGCCCCCCCCCCCTGGAGTCGGCGGGTCCCTGCCCTGGCCGGGCCCCAGCCACAGGCCGTTCCTCGTGCACCTCCTGCAGGACCCCTTTGATGACCCCCGCCAGCTGGTCCAGATCTTTGCCCATCAAAGCCTCCACGTTGATGCTGTGCCTCCCCAGCTGGCTCACCATGCTCTGGATGAATCGCTCTGGACAGAAGAGAAAGAATGGAATACTGTGGTGGGAACATAAAAGCCACAGAGTGAGGGAGGGGGGAAAAAAAGCGGGCGCCCACTCACCGTCCATGACGCCGTGAGGCTCCTCGGCGGTCACTTGGTTTGAGCCAGCCTCGAACAGGAGCCTGTCCGGATTGGGCTTCTGGGTTTTGGGTCCAAACGCCACGCGAGGCCGCGGCTCTACGCGGTCACTCGGGGCCGGCCGGGCGTAGCTGAGGTAGCGCAGCTTCCCATCTTCGGGCCACGCGGGCTTGCCGCTCGGGGCGCCCTGCTGGGCGCTCGGCACCTCGGCAAGAAGCCGCTCCAGATGGCTGCCGAGCAGTTGGCCGCCCCCCGGCTCCCGGCTGGAGTAGGTTGCGCCGAGCTTGGGGTGTCGGCCCTCGCCGCTCTGGGTGAAGACTTTTGTGACTGGGGGCCGGCCGGCTCCTTTCTGGTGGCTGTAGATGGTGGTCTCCTTCCAGCCCTGCTGGGGCTTCGGTCGGCTGGGCTGTGAGAGGCCTTCAGACTTGATGTCGTCGTTCTGCAACACAAAAATGCCGCTGGGCACATTCAGGGCGTCTGACAATTGATCTACCACCAAAATAGCTACACGACTATTGGACGGATTGACATCGAATGTTGTTCTGTACAATCAGAGGATGAATCCTGATGGAATCAGTGACCCACTGACTTTTCCTCAAGCTCTAACCATAGCTTTCCATTTGCGGCTAAGACAAACATCTCCTCACAACAAGAATTGCAGACACGTCAAGCGTCCTAGTCGTCTCTCTAAAGCTAAAGCTCCCCCATCCCTCCCCATCCCCCCATGAGAACATTAGAAGGTTGCGCCGGGTCAGCAGCGTTGTGACAGACTTTAGGATGAAAAGAGAAGCAACCTGGGCTCAACGAGACAGGACAGGATATGAATAAGGATTCTAGATCAAAGACAACTGCCCTTGGAAATTGCATTATGGAAATCATAGATGAGATAGTGTCACTCAAAGAGTAATCTCATGCATTTTCACAACAAACTTTAAAAGCACGTCCCTTCTGTCAGAGAAGTAGAAGCCGTCCCTTATCTAAAAAGAAGAAACTATGAGGTTTCTGATATCAGGCCATTTGGCATTATTGTTGTTATTAATACTGCCAGCAAAATGTGTGATTTTGTTCTTCTTTGTTCTTTCTCTCTGTGAAAAAGAGAAATTGTTCTTTTTGTCTGAATCGTAAGGACCCACGCTTCAATTCAGCTCACAATATATCCAACCCACTGAGCAGCATTAGCCTCCGTGTTGCTGCAGCACTTCTACTAGCTGTCTCCCTCGGTGCCATTTTCCGTCCTTCAAATACATATAGAGGGAAAATGTCAGCGTAAAGAGAGGCCATAATGGCATTAGCGCAGCTGGGCGGGGGTGCGCCGCCATTCACGCTAACCGTGTTTGCGTTTTTTTTTTCCATCACGCCACCCAACAAAAGACACCGCCTCGCCAATAAAGAAGGTCCTGAACTCTTCAACTTTGCATTATGACTGCGCCGACAAAGCAGCAGGAAGCGGCCTCGGCTGTGAAGGATGCGCAGCGCGAGTCGCACAAAGTCGGGGTTCCGGCCTAAATATGAGGATTGAATAATGTAAAGAGGCGATGGTGATGAGGTGGAGATCTTTGTGTAAAAAAAAAAAAAAAAGGTCTCTGCTCAGCAGGGGGGAGGAGACAGAAAGCGAGAAACAAAAGCCGCCCGGGGACAAGAGGGCGACCTCGGCAAAACACATAATGACTCCCGTTGGAAAGGAATAGGAGGAGTTTGTTTACTCTGCGGATCAACATTCGTTGCCTAAATCCTGGGCCTAAGTGTCCAATCCAACCCGAAGCCGACAGCGAGGGAGATACTCACCTCAGCGTTGGACCCCAGTCGTTGAATTCCTGGTTTCCCCTCGGCCTGCGGCAGGAGGCCCAGGCCCGCCAGGTACTGCTGGAGGTTCCTGCTCAGCTTCCCGTCTCTGGAGCTGCTGTGGGCCGTCAGCGGGCCCGGCGCCGAGGCCTGGTGGCGGAGAGGAATGGTCCTCAGCTTGGAGAGCTCCTGAGAGATGACCTGCTGGGTGATGTCGTCCTGCCACGTCAAACCTGAAAAAAAAAAAAAAAAAAGATGGACGTTCCCCTCAAGTTCCAAATCGTACTGGTAAGAGTTTAAACCCTTTTAACACCATAGATAGAAAGAAAAGAAAATTCTGCATTGATGCATGTACAAATGGGAGAAGAAGAGGAAGAGGTCTCTTACGACTGCAGACTTAAAGTAAACCCTGACCACACAATCAATCGCATGCACACATATACGTACACACACACACACACACACACCGTAGCCAGTCAACAAGCCGAGGGAGAATGTCACACTGCGGCCCGACGCCATGCCAAAATACCTGCTAATTGCCAACACATAGTTGAAATGCAGAACTCCTGGGCAGGGGCAAAGCGCACTGGTGCCAGGACCAGATGGAGCTATCCAAGCAAAAAAAAAAAAAGAAAAAAACAGAAACCCAAAACATGGCGGCATTTCCAGTGAGCCAGAGGAGGCACGGCATTCCATCGGCAGAGAGCACAGAAATACCACAGATATCCTACTTTCCTTTGAGGGGCCAAGCTGCCACGGATGATACTTAAGTTTCAACGCAGCAGCCTTTTTTTTTTTTAATGAGAACTATTTATGAACTATTTATGCTTACGTTCCTAGCTGCCACATGCCACAACTTTTTACATTCACCAAAAGACAGAAACAATGCTGCTCTTAATGATGATGTGGACTTGTTTGATAGCCATAAATATTCAGCGTGGGTTTAAGATAAAAAAAAAATTAAAAAAAAGAGTATCAACAAAGCCGAATGTCTTCATTAGCCTGCTTTTTCCCACCCTTTCGACTGGGTGTTTCTCATAGATATTCATAAGCGGCAGATGAGGATCTGAGCGATGCGCATGCCTCCAGTCACTCCTGGCAGCGCTCGAACGCAGCGTATGTTGTGTCGCCGTTCTGGAACGCGGCTCAGACATCCAGCCCGTACCACAGCGACGGTTAACTACCCGCGGCCCCCCCCAGCCCCCCCGCCGCCGCCGCCGACGTGGTGCATACGACGATCCCTCACGCTGTCACCGGCCTGGTTGGGTGAAATCAGCTCTGGCTTCAAGCCCTAAAAGGATCCGCGTGGTCAACTGCCGGTGGGTTAAATGGGTTCAGGGTGAAGGTGCAACGGCGCCCACGAGAGGATGAAGCTGGCCTCATTGACTTTGACACCCCCCCCCCCACCACCCCCTCACCTGCCGCCTCCTGGGGGATGGACTCATTTCCATACATACCATGTTGTTGTGTGGGGGGGGGGGGGATGCTGGCGAAAATGACAGAATCAAAAGTGAGCCATTTTTTCATGAGACAGACAGGGAGAAAAGGGGCGGGGGGGGGGGGGGATGGGGGGCTCTAAGGTTTGGACTCTCAATCGAAAGCTCAGCTGAGTACCTCGCCACCGAGGAGCTGAACGTCGATGCAAATTCACCGGTTAGTCCAGAGAAGAAGAAGAAGTGCCTTCTGGCCCATTAAGGGTGGTGTGCCGTCTTCAGGCAAATGTCTCGGTTATTTAGCACTCTTCCATTAGCGCAACAGCTTTTAAACAAGCGAGATATTTCTGTGGCCTCCTGTTGGTTTTCTCTGACAGAGAGAGAGAGAGAGAGAGAGAGAGAGAGAGAGAGAGAGACGGAGGGGCTTCTTGGATGTTCAAAGCCTAGATGGAATCCTGTCTACACGTCGTTGAAGTTTCATCTGCTGTTTTTGAAATGCAGATTTTCCTTTTTTTTTCCTTTACGTCCCTCTTTCCACCAACTGATTTTGAAGGAATTAATGGGAGAGGGAGCTTGAATAATTTAGCAGCAAGATCTACCTAATAAATCAAAGAGAAACGTGTCGATCCCAATTTGATACCCTGGCGTGCTGAAAATAGGAATACATTTTTTATAGTACTGTGCTTAAAGTAGAGTACAGATGTTACCTTCTCACTTAAATCCCACATACTTTGTTTAGTAGCTCCATCGTCTTCTTCTACCAACTTGCTCCATCTCCCCTTATTGAAGCTACATGATGTTTACACTGAGGGATATAACATTTTTATGGCCACACTTTTCATAAAATGCAAATATTCTAAATAGCTAATGCATCATTTTGAGCGATTTCCCCCCCTCCCCCCCCCCCCCCCAAATTACAGGACGATAATATTTTGCATCTTTAACACGGAGTTCTGTCGATCTGAACGGAGCGTGACTGCCTCGTCAACTTTTGGCCGTTACTGCAGAACAGTCGGCGGAAACATTCACAAGGACATAAACGATTATTTCCCTGTGAAGGAAATCATTTTGGCCCCGGAGTGAAAATCTGCGGCAGGTTCCTTTGAAATGATCCTCGCAACCTTCACAGAACGGTTCAATAAAAGCACCGTTGATTTCCACACAACAACTCGGGTTTTATTCACGCGGCACGTTGTTGTTTCTGGCGGGTTCTTTCTTTCTTTTTTTTATCTCTCCAGTACC